>NC_043018.1:27834736-27849736 GCF_006345805.1 Octopus sinensis
TCAGCAGAAGTTCGCCATTACCTTCTGCCGGAGCCGCGTGGAACTTTGGTGTTTTCGCTCATAAACACACACACCACCCGGTCTGAGATTCGAACCCGCAATCCTTCGACCGCGAATCCACTGCTCTAACCACTAGGCCATGTACCTCCACCAACGTTAAGATACGCACGTGAAGGAGTCTGCACGCGCACTCGTGTGTGTGTTCTCGTCATGTCCACTGCCTTATACACTCGAGTTGAATGGCTTTCGCTAGAGATGATGATAATATTCCTAGAGTCAATGTAATCGACTTAACCCTCCCACCAAAGTTTCAGGTCTTGTGCCCACAAAGTAAGTAAGTAAGTAAGTAAGCAACCATCCATCCATCAATTAATCCATCCATCTATCCATCCATCCATCCATCCAACTAACATAAATATATATACATATATAATATATATACATATACATATATAATATATATACATATGTATAATTAATAAACTTTCGGTATGGAAATGAACGATATGGTGATAATATTCCTAGGAAAATGTGTCTGCTAATCCCTTCGTACAGCTTCCGTAGGATATCCAAGTGCACAGTGTGAGTCTTCAATGGCGTTTTCCGTATCCCCATCCTCGTTACAACCAGATCAAAGTCAAGTGCGATGGAGAATCCCATAACTTTGTGGAAATGTAATTGTTGCGTCTCGCGTATTTGCTGTTAATCGTTTTAATTCACTTCTATTAATATTCGATACACCTGAGTAGTTAATAGCCATGCTTTGCTCACGTTAATTAGGAATTTAATTGAAATATTTGGTGGAACCGACTTCAATAACGACGAAGTCACAATGATTGCTTTGCAGTATCTAACCGGCTCTTAACGGTCCACGATTTCACGTTTGTTTCCCAAACGCTTTAAAGATTAATATTTCTTTCTTTTTGTTTTTTAAAAATTTCTTCGTCAGCCAACGCTCTCTCCGTTTTGGTGTACACGACCAGTCGTGATTCTCCACTTTTGATATTTTTGCCAATTTATTTCGGATTTTGTATATTAAACATAAATTACTGAGAAACAGAGAGAGAGAGAGAGAGAGAGAGAGAGAGAGAAGGATAGTGAGGGAGAGAGAGAGTAAAAGATGTTATTATTGAGAAATAAAGTGTGTAAACATACATACGTACGCACACACGCACACATATATAGTCACAGAGTTATACAGTTCTTTATGTATGCATATTTATTTATATACATACATATAAATATATGTATACACACACACACACGCATATATATAATTGAGGTTATAAGAGATAATGGTGTCAGTGAGACCCAAAGGTGTCAATTAATGCTGAATAAGTGCTATAGACAGACCATAGTTAAGTTCCAGGTTCAGTAATATTGCGAATAAAGGGTTCAACGTTGGTTCAATATCAGCGTGTGTATATGAGAATTTTTTGCGTAATAAGATAAAAATAACAAAGGCTGTATAGATATTAGAGCATTTATAGATATATATTTATGTATGTATGTATGTATGTATGTATGTATGTATGTATGTATGTATGTATGTATGTATGTATGTATTGTATGTATGTATGTATGTATATAAATATATATATAATTTATCAATATAGGGTAGCAAAAAAATTCAAGAAAAATTCAAGAAAAATTTTCTGCAACCAGCGGTCAAGTGAGAAAATAGAAATAGTCACAGACTATATAATATATTCAACAAAGGAATGACCCTAACAGGTCTTTCAACTCACTTGAAAAGAGCAGCCAAACTCAAACCGCAAAAATAGTAGTAATTCTGAAAGCTAAAGGAGAAATAAAAACATTTATCCCTTTCAACTTTGTACCCTGCAAGGTTTCAACAATTTTTACGCAATCGAACTTAATTAAATTAAATTAAATCCGTTTGCGATTCCTTAATACTTTGTTAAATATATATATATATATTTATTTAAATGCTTATATATATATATATATATATATATATATATATATATATTTAAATGCTCTAAGACTGCTGCCATGCCTCTATGTTACGGGGATGTAAACACACCAACACCGGTTGTCAAACGGGGGGGGGTGAAATACAAACACAAACACGACAGGCTTCATTCGATTTCCGTCTACCAAATCCACTCACAAGGCTTTGATTGGCCGATGACTATAGTAGAAGACACTTGCCCAAGGTGCCACGCAGTGGGATTGAACCAGAACAATGTGATTGAGAAACGAGCTTTTTACCACACAACCACGGCTGAGCCTAAGTGTGTAGACATTTATGCGAACAAATAAAACTGCTTAGGTTTGATAAGCAAATCTCTATTTTTTCTAAAATATAACGTGTCTTGAATGGCACAACAATGCCGAATGCACTATATTAACTGTTATAATTTAATTATCCATAGTCTGATATAATAATAATATTTTGGAATACAAAAGTTCCTTCTTCAGATATCGCTAGTAATTGATCGAGTCACTGCTATAATCGATTTTCCAACGGTTCTTCTTTTATTTGTTTCAGTCATTTGACTGCGGCCATGCTAGAGCACCGCCTTTAGTCGAGCAAATCGACCTCGGGACTTATTCTTTGTAAGCCCAGTACTTATTCTATCGGTCTCTTTTTGCCGAACTGCTAAGTGACGGGGACGTAAACACACCAGCATCGGTTGTCAAGCAATGGTAGGGGGACAAACACAAACACACAAACACACACGCATACATATATATATACATATATATATACATATGTACGACAGGCTTCTTTCAGTTTCCGTCTACCAAATCCACTGACAAGGCATTGGTCGGCCCGGGGCTATAACAGAAGACACTTGCCCAAGATGCCACGCAGTGGGACTGAACCCGGAACCATGTGGTTGGTTAGCAAGCTACTTACCACACAGCCACTCCTGCGCCTCGGAAGCGCCTCTGCAGTGGTCTCACGAAGCTCCTTCCAGAATTCCTCATGAGAAGTGCATGAGGGCGACCATGTCTCAAGCTTGTGTGTGCTGGCACATTCGTAGCGCTGCTTCTAAGTTATGTATTGTACGTGCAGTTTCTTTTCTCTCTCTCTCTCTCTCTCTCCTCTCTCTCTCTCTCTCTCTTTTATATAATACATGAGCATGTTATGAAAAATGACCCAACACGCATCTAGATATAGGTAAATAATATACTGATTGCTAACCTCCAGCCTGTTGTTAATTTGGAGCCCTAGTCTGAATTAAGGATAGCTTCCTTCATTCTTAGATTATGCAAATTTCTTTCATCTTTTTGTGAGTATTTGTAAATAAGGAGAAAGAAACATTAGAGAATTTTCAGATCATGGTTATTCAAGTATAAATATATAGATATTTATATAATAATATAGCAAACTTACACAGAATACAAACGACAGAGAAAATTAAAGGGGAGAAGTTATGGTGTCCGACAGCTGTTTCTGGGGGGATCAGGCATCCTTTATAATGTTGACAGATGTAATTCATCACAATATACAACCTGTAATGGAAGTAAATAAACACTAGATGAATTCAGCTTCCGTCTTCAAGGTGGAGAGATAAAAATCTGACATTTCAGATCACGATGGAAAGAAGTTTAAATGCGTAATAGATAAAGTGGAGGTAAGTAGTAATGGGGAAAGGAGAAAGGAAGTTAGTAGCTCGGTGTGGGTGTAGGAAGTGTTAAAACAGAGAGAGAGAGAGAGTACATACATATATATACGTCTCTTACAGACGTATAATATGTATGAATCACCCTCTGTCTCTTTATGTATTTATGAATGCATATATATATATATATATATATATATATATATATAGTAGAAATATGTTACGAAAAGAAAATATAACATACACGTGGAAATGTAAGGGTAAAATATGAAAAATCAACGAAAATGCATATTGCAAATAGAAAAAGGCTATTTATGACAGGTAACGACAAATATATACATTTAGATTGACTGAAGTAGTAATACGAGTCATAAAAGTCATTATTATGAGATGATTATAAGATGATAATAAAGTAAGAGAACAAAACGAACCAATAGTTTACGCAAAGCTATTCATCGTTTGAACAACACCAGTTAATACTATATATATATATAAATTTAATACACAACCGAAAGAGCTTCTAATAGTTTCATGCTTTTATGATACTTTAGCTAAGCACATTTATAAAATACGTCATGTATTTCCAAAAAATGTAAACTGGTATATGCAAAAGTGGTTGGCGTATTTTTTCTTAAACCACTTTCGGATATACTGATGTACTTTTGCTTATGAATTTCATTATTTTAGAACTCTGAGGTAACTTCAGCTTCAGAAGCCATCGAGCTAATCAAGTATGATTAAACCACTGAGCTAGTCGAATGGGCAAGTTTCTGCGTCTCGACAGTTACAACATAGAGTGAGCATTTGGTGTGACTAGCGATTCATAATATTTTCCATGTCGGGGCAGCAGCTGTATGAAACTTTCAGTGGATGTCTATTAAAAATTTTCTTGTATCTATGGTTATGTGGGAAATGCTTATCAATAAACTTTCAAAGGAAAAGATGGGACAAGCAATATAATCTTCCTAGTTCTGTTTTTAGGCTTCATATTTTTAAGTATAGGGTTGTTATCTTTTCTTTGAAACCACATGATATTCTCTATCAATAAATGAAAAGTAGTTTTTTTTTTATTTTCTACTTGCTTCAATCATGCGGTCAAGCTGGGGCACAGCTTGCAAGAGCGATCCTAGTCGTTATTTTAAGTCTGGAACTTATTCAACAGACTTCTTTTTCCCGAACTGTTTGGTTACAGGGGTCATAAACAAACCAACACCAGTTGGCAAGTGTTGACAGTCTTTCACAAAGACGCACCCGCCATATCAATCAATCAATCAATCAATCATTTAATTTATCTATCTATCTATCTATCTATCTATCTATCTATCTATCTATCTATCTATCTATCTATCTATCTGTCTGTCTGTCTGTCTGTCTATCTGTCTGTCTGTCTGTTTGTCTGTCTTCCGTCCGTCCGTTCGTCTGTCGGTCTGTCTGTCTGTCTGTCTGTCTCTCTCTCTCTATCTATCTGTCAGTCTGTCTGTCTGACTGTCGTCTGTGTCTGTCCGTCCGTCTGTCTGTCTGTCTCTTTCATTATCTATCTATCTATCTATCTATCTATCTATCTATCAATCTATCTATCTATCTATCTGTCTGTCTGTCTGTCTGTCTGCCTGCTTGTCTGTCTTCCGTCCGTTCGTCTGTCGGTCTGTCTTTCTGTCTGTCCGTCTCTATCCAGCTATCCATCTATCTATCTATCTATCTATCTATCTATCTATCTATCTATCTATCTATCTATCTATCTATCTATCTATCTATCTAGCTCAGCTCAGCTCACGTTATACTATCCATCGCCATTCCCACGACACCAACTCACCGATTCCCTCCCCCAGCCTTACTCACCCTACTACTATCCACCCCACCCCCACAGCCCTCACTGAAGTCTCAACCATTTCAAAACAACAGCTTTATTTAGACAATTCTAACCATCTGACAACAGTCGTTAAGCATCAAGCGTTATATTTTGTGTTCTTTCCTTCTTAACTAATCAAGCAAAAGAATGGACAGGAAGTGGCATGGAAGGAGTGGTGGGTCGAAATGAAACGACTGGCTGGCAGGTTGGCTGGCTGGCGAGATGGCTGGATGGCTGTTCGGCTGGTCGGTTGGTCGGTTGGTCTAACCCTATGGGTTCTCGATCACATTCTTTATCTATAGACCGCTTAGATTACATTTTTTTCAACTTGATGACCCCCCCACCGTAGCTATTCGATGGTTAAAAACTAGTGGAGGTAAATGGCGTAGTGGTTAGAGCAGCGGACTCGCGGTCGAGGGATCGCGGGTTCGAATCTCAGACTGGGCGATGTGTGGTTTATGAGCGAAAACACCTAAGCTTCACGCGGCTCCGGCAGAAGGTGATGGCGAACTTCTGCTGACTCTTTCGCCACAACTTTCTCTCACTCTTTCCTCCTGCATCTTGCAGCTCACCTGTTTACTATTTTGCTTGCATGGACCCCTTTGATTACCATTTTATTCTAGTGGACCCCCATAGCCATTTGAGGTTTAAAAACGAGTTTTATAGAAACTTCTTTCAAAATCCCTGTTTTGATATTCAAACATTAACTTGTTTAGGTTGAACCATGTAAAATGTTGAAGAAAGAATCCCAGCTGTTTCTTGCAATACGTAACAATACATTCACCTAAAGATGGAATTCTCAACCATTTTTTAATCCTTGAAGCCTTTTGATTACTATTTCATTCTGGTGGATCCCCATAGGCATTTGAGGTTTTAAAACTAGTTTTGTAGAAATTTCTTTCAAAATCCCTATTTTTTTCATCCATTTAACTTGTTTAGGTTGAACCATGTGAAATGTTAGAGAAATAAACTCAGCTGTTTCTTGCAATGCATAACAATACATTCATGGCTGTGTGGTAAGTAGCTTGCTAACCAACCACATGGTTCCGGGTTCAGTCCCACTGCGTGGCATCTTGAGCAAATGACTTCTGCTATAGCCCTGGGCCGACCAAAGCCTTGTGAGTGGATTTGGTAGACGGAAACTGAAAGAACCCGTCGTATATATCTATATATATATATGTATGTGTGTGTATGTTTGTGTGTCTGTGTTTGTCCCACTAGCATTGCTTGACAACCGATGCTGGTGTGTTTACGTCCCCGTCACTTAGCGGTTCGGCAAAAGAGACCGATAGAATAAGTACTGGGCTTACAAAGAATAAGTCCCAGGGTCGATTTGCTCGACTAAAGGCGGTGCTCCAGCATGGCCGCAGTCAAATGACTGAAACAAGTAAAAGAGTAAAGAGTAAGAGTAAAGAGACCCAGCTCTTTCTTACATACCAATACATACATCTAAAGCAAAAGTTTTTCAGGGGCTCTTGAAATACTATTGTGGATCCCCAATTTACTATTTTCTAGCGTGCCCCTCCTCACAATTCTTATATGGACCCTCAGAGATCATACGGATCCCAGTTGAAAAGTGATTAAGATATGAAAGAGATCTCTCTCACTCGTTTCTTCTTCTTCTTCTTCTTCTTCTTCTTCTTCTTCTTCTTCTTCTTCTTCTTCTTCTTCTTCTTCTTCTTCTTCTTCTTCTTTTCTTCTTCTTCTTCTTTCTTTTTCTTCTTCTGCTTTTTCTTCTTCATCTTCTTCTTCTTTTTCTTCTTCTTCTCCCTTTTCTTCTTCTTCTTCTGCTTTTTCTTCTTCATCTTCTTTTTCTTCTTCTACTACTCTTCTTTCTTTTTCTTCTTCTTTTCTTCTTCTTCTTCTTTCCTTCTTCTTTTCTTCTTCTTTCTTTCTTCTTCTTTCTCCCTCTTCCTTCTTCTTTTTCTTCTTCTTCATCATCATCATCATCATCATCATCATCATCATCATCTTCTTCTTTTCTTCTTCTTTCCTTCTTCTTTTCTTCCTCTACTTCTTCTTCTTCTTTCCTTCTACTTCTTCTTCTTCTTCTTCTTCTTCTTCTTCTTCTTCTTCTTCTACTTCTTCTTTCTTCTTCTTCTTTCTTCTTCTTCTTCTTCTTCTTTCCTTTTTCTTCTTCTTCTCTTTTCTTCTTCTTCTTTTCTTTTCTTCTTCTTTTCTTCTTCTTCTTCTTCTTCCGGTCAGTCGGTTGTTTGTTTGTTTGTGTGTTTGTTTGTTTGTTTGGTCGGTTGGTCGGCTACACGGCTTGAAAGTTGAACGTGGACTGGCCTTCAGCCTGGCTGTTCGACGGCTGAGCTGATTGGAGGCTCTTCACAAGGAATTGCAACATATTATAAGCTTCACAATAATGGTAAAAGCGACGATAATGACTAAAAGAAAAGCAACAACAACAATAACAATGAAGATAACTACATCTATAAGAACAACAACAATAGTAATAATGAAAAAAATGAAAACGCCGAGACAAAGAATAAAAAAAAGCACATTTCTCAAGAGAATATCCCAAAGATTATCTTGATCTGCAAAACCTCAATAGATCTAGTTACAACAACAACAACTACTACAACTGCTGCTGCTGCTACTGCTGCTACTACTACTACTACTACTACTACTACTACTACTACTTCAGCCGCTGATGGTACTACTATTACTACTCTATTGCTGCTACAACAACAATTACTACTACTTACTACTACTACTACTACTACTACTATCACTACTTCTACTACTACTACTACTACTACTTCTACTACTACTATCACTACTACTACTACTACTATTACTACTAATACTACTACTACTACTACAATAAAAGCCACAGTAATATTAATCACGACAACAACGGCGTCTGTGGCGAAGATGTTTTTGAGCGTGATTAGGATATGAAAGAGAGATCTCTCTCGTTTCTCTCTGTTACTCTTTCTTCTTCTTCTCTTCTTCTTCTTCTTCTTCTTCTTCTTCTTCTTTTCTTCTTCTTCTTCTTCTTCTTCTTCTTCTTCTTCCGCTTCTTCCCTCCTCTTCTTCTTCTTCTTCTTCTTCTCCCCCTCCTCCTCCTCCTCCTCCTCCTTCTTCTTCTCCCCCTCCTCCTCCTCCTCCTCCTCCTCCTCCTTCTTCTTCTTCTTCTTCTTATCTTCTTAATATTTTATTCCTTCTTTTCTTCCTCTTTTCCTCCCTATCTAGTCTCTCTCTCTTTCTCTCTCTCTTTCTCTCAATCAATCTATCCACTCACATGCATACACACGCACAAAGATAAACACATACACACGCATATACAATAGTAGAATAAAACAAGAGAGTTCGTTTAATTTTTCCGTTTGATCATTATAACATCGTAAATTGCATAATCTTTACGCGTGTTTCCCCACCAAATACTTGTGTGTTATGTAGTACGTTATGCTAGGAAATATATGACGGTGAAACGTATCACACTGAAATGCGGGGTTGTGAAATGTGCGACAGTGAATTGTGTGTAGGTGAGATTATCAGTGTGAAATGTGTGACAGTGGAATGTGTAACGGTAGAATGTGTCACAGTGAAATAAGTGACGGAGGATATGCGACGATGAAATGTGTGACAGTAGAATGTGTCACAGTGAAATAAGTGACGGAGAAAATGCGGCGGTGAAATGTGTGACAGGAAAATGTGCCACGGGGAAATGTGTGACACTGGAATGTGTGACGGGAGAATCTGCCACGATGAAATGTGTGACGGGAGAATAATGTTACGGTGAAATATGTCACATTGGAATGTGTGACAGGAGGATGTGCCACGGTGAAATGTGTGACAGTGGAATGATTGACGGTAGAATGTGTCATAGTGAAATATGTGACGGAGAATGTGCGACGGTGAAATGTGTGACAGTGGAATGTGTGACAGGAAAATGTGCCACGGGGAAATCTGTGACAGTGAAATGTGTGACGGGAGAATCTGCCACGATGAAATGTGTGACGAGATAATATGTTACGGTGAAATATGTCACAGTGGAATGTGTGACAGGAGAATGATTGAAGGTAGAATTTACCTCAGCGAAATGTGTGACGGCAGAATGCCACACGGTGAAATGTGTGACGAGAAAATATGCTACAGTGAAATGTGTGACAGTGGAATGTGTGACGGGAGAATGTGCCACGCCGAAATGTGTGACAGTGGAATGTGTAACGGGAGAATGGCCCACGGTGAAATGTGAGACAGTGGAATGTGTGACGGTAAAATATGTGATGGGAGAATGCTCCACAGTGAAATGTTTGACAGTGGAATGTTCTACGGTGAAATGTGTCACGGTAGACTGCCACGGTGAAAGGTATCCCGGTGAAATATAAACTTCCAAAAACATACAAGGTCTGTCTGTCTGTCTGTCTGTCTGTCTCTCTCTCCTCTCTCTCTCTCTCTCTCTCTCTTTTACACACACACAAGCTACATATAAACAACGTCCATACACAAAGTTGCACACAAACTGTTAACAAACATATAAAGCAAGCTCAGTGTATAGGCAACTATTACACAAACTGGGTACAAATTCTCTCATTTTATGTTTGCATATATGCTTACATCTATCTATCTATCTATCTATCTATCTATCTATCTATCTATCTATCTATCTATCTATCTATCTATCTATCTATCTACCTATCTATCTATCTATCTATCTATCTATCTATCTATCTATCTATCTATCTATCTATCTATCTGTCTGTCTGTCTGTCTGTCTGTCTGTCTGTCTGTCTGTCTGTCTGTCTGTCTGTCTATCTCTCTATCTTTCTATCTATCTTCACTTTTTTGTTACTTCTCGCTTTCAGCATTAATAGAAAGAACGAAGTAAAATTCTCCGGTCACGCGCATGCACACACACACACACACACACACGCACATACTCACACATACACAAACACAGGTATATATATATATATACGTATGTGTGTGTAAATGTGTGTGTGTTAGACAATATGTATCAGCTTACTCTTCATACACATATTCTTCATTTATACACATACATCCATATTCAATCAGCTACACACACACACACATACACACAGACACACAAGTACACATGTACACAACTTATATACTTGTACACATACACACATACACACACACACTCACACACACACATACAGACACATACACAAACGTAGAAACTCTACTGCCTCTCACCCTCACACCCACATATATAATTAGCGGCGGTCGTAAATCGGTAAGGGGTGGGTTCTTACCGAGTTAAGTGGAGGAATTCTTCGTGAGAAAGCAAACACCAGAATTGTCAGGAAAAAAACAGAATATTAGAACGGTAGGTAATAAAAAAACACGTCGCTAAACACTGCAAAAATGTTAATTGTAATATAGAGGTCTCGAATTAATTAGTGTTTAAATTTCTCGCACTGTTTTCGCGTCGTTATATATACTCCAGTAGCTTCACACGCACGAACACGTACGTACATACATATATACATACATACATACATACATACGCACATACATATATACATACATACATGCATACATACATGCATACATGCATACACATACATACATACATACATACATACATACAATACATGCGTACATACGCAGATACATAAATACATACATACATGCATACATACATGCATACATACACACACATACATACATACATACATACATACACACACATACATACACATACATACATACGCACATACATACATACACACACACATACATACATACGCACATACATACATACATACATACATACATATATACATACATGCATACACACACACATACATACAGACATACATGCATACATGTATGTGTGTATATATATATATATATATATATATATATGAATAGATAGATAGATAAATATACATACATATTTATATGAGACATATGTGTATTTGTGTGTGTAAGTGCATGTATGTATACACACACACACAGGATAGCGGATACACGCGCGCGCTGTGCGTGCGTGTGTTAGTGTGTGTATGTGTGTATGTCTGTGCAAGTGTGTTTGTAATCTAAGTGCTTCACTCGAAATGCACATTTGCAATTCTAAAGCTGCAGGAATGCAGATAGGTATGTTATGCATTCAGGGTGCATAAATAAACAGATTCCCCTTTATCTAACAACACGGGTGAGTCAAAAAGTAATGCCATTTTGTTTAGTACAGTTAAAATTACCTATTTCTTTATTACCCACAAGGGGCTAAACACAGAGGGGACAAACAAGGACAGACAAACGGATTAAGTCGATTACATCGATCCCAGTGCGTAACTGGTACTTAATTTATCGACCCCGAAAGGATGAAAGGCAAAGTCGACCTCGGCGGAATTTGAACTCACAACGTAACGGCAGACGAAATACCGCTAAGCATTTCTCCCGGCGTGCTAACGTTTCTACCAGCTCGCCACCGACACAGGAACATGTATCATACATCAAAGTGAAGCTGGTCCTCTGTGGATCACATCCCCACTTCTCAACATAATTACCGTTTCTCTCAATAGCAATGTTCCACCTTCGAGTGAGAACATGTATTCCTGCCCTGTAAAATTCTGTTGACTGTTCTTTGAGCCACTTCTTCCCTACAGCTTTCACTCCCTCGTCACTGGAATAATGTGGAGGCACATGGCCTAGTGGTTAGAACAGCGGACTCGCTGTCGAGGGATCGCGGGTTCGAATCTCAGACCGGACAATGTGTGTGTTTATGAGCAAAACACCTTAGCTCCACCCGGCTCCGGCAGAAGGTAATTGCGAAACTTCTGCTGACTCTTTCGCCACAACTTTCTCTCACTCTTTCCTCCTGCATCTTGCAGCTTACCTGCGACGGACCGGCATCCCGTCCAGGTGGGGAACCTATACGCCACAGAAACCGGGAAACCGGCCCTTATGAGCCAGGCATAGCTCGAGAAGGAACTGGAATAATGTTTGCTTCTCAAACCCTCTTTCAAAGGGCCGAAGAGATGATAGTCTGAAGGCGCTAAATTATGCCAGTAACGAGGAAGTAAAAACTGAAGTGAATAAGTGGCTCAAAGAACAGTCAACAGAATTTTACGGAGCAGGGATACATGCTCTCATTCCAAGGTGGAACATTGCTATTGAGAGAAACGATAACTATGTTGAGAAGTAGAGATGTAATCCACAGACAACCAGCTTCATTTTGATGTATGATACATGATCCTGTGTCGGTAATTATCCCTGTCCTAAACAAAATGGCATTACTTTTTGACTCACCCGCGTATATATCTACACACATACATACATGGAATGTATATACATCAATACATGCTCACACATACATATACTTATACATATGAGTGTATACACATACATACAAACAGAAACACACTCATGCACATATATATACAATCGAAGAGCACCAGTACGGATTTTCGTCTACCAGTTTCTCTGACAAGGCATTTGTCAGACGGGAGCTAATGTAGATTTACCCATGATGCCGTACTCTGGGTAAGACTGAACCCAAACCAGCTATTTGCAAAGCTAGCTGCTTAAAACATACAAACAAGTCTACGCCTTAGTTGACTGATAATAAATAAGAGCTGAAATATAATCAGTGCGTGTGTTGTAATTGGCCAAATGACCTTCCCAAAATACAAAAACTCACGCACACACGTACATACATTCAAATGAAGCTCGTATGTTTGGTACAGAAGCGTTAAACATACGATACAGACGAACAGACAAGTCACCATGCTGAAGATGTTTATATCGACAGAAACTTAAGATAACATATCAACTTTCGGAAAATTAGTCTCTTTGGAATGGTAAAGCTGGTTAGCATGATCACCAGCAGTTGTCTCCAGAGTTTTCTATGACGGTGCTGCCATCTTGCGACAAGTGGGCGCGGAGGATGTAACAACGGGTAAGTTTCTCTCAAGATGATGTCGGTTAATGGCGGCAGGAGGAGGAGGAGGAGGTGTCAACCCCTCATTGACGTTCGTGTCAGAGCCCTTTTTAAAAGTTTTGGATTACTCACTTCCCTCCTCTGCCCTTTGCCGCTTCTCCTCCTCCCACAGCAGTTATTTCTTTTAATTGTTTCAATCACTGGATTGCAGCCTTGCTGGAGCACAGCCTCGAAGTATTTTTAGTCCATCAAATCGAGACCAGTACTAGTTTTTAGTTTAAAAACCTGGTACTTATTCTATCAGTCTCTTTTACTGGTTCGCTAAGTAATGAGGGAAGCAAACAAACCATCACCGGTTGGTACTTTCATACACACACCTACACACATATACAACGGGCTTCCACACACGCATACATACACACACACCACATACACGCATATATATATATATATACATATATATATATATATATATATATATATATATAATATATATATATATATATATATACTATATATATATATATAATATATATATATATATATATATATATATATATATATATATATATATAAAAATTGTAAAAAGTGAAAAAACTACAGAAGGCTTGTTTTAAAAGGTTAAAAATATATATTTGAGTCAATATGTCTGAAGAATATTATAAATTTTTTTCTTACAATGACATAGTTTAGAAGAAATGACCGGTTTCGCGTTTAGCTTTTCAAATTTCTTACATCGTTATGTTTATGTTGAGAAGAGTTATCGTTATGTTTATGTTGAAAAGAGTTCTAGATAAGTGATTTCTTCCGGTGTAAGGGAGATAATCGCTTAAAATTTTTTGCCTTTCCCTTTGGGTGAATTTCTCTGTATGAGTATGTTGGAATGGTTAAGTCTGGGCTTGTACTTTTCAATGAAGAATGTTTCCTTGTTTAGTCTAATTTGTGTTGGTGTTCCGATAGCACATTGGTAAAATGGAAAGATTAAAAATTGTGGTAGTAGTTGCTTTGCGCATTTCTCAATGTGCTCACTAAAAGGTATCATTCTGTATTCTGGGAATGCAATCTGTTGTCGATGTAGTGTGCATCTACGTCTGAGTGATAGTCCCGTGGATCCCACGTAGTCTTGGTGGCAGCCCGAGCATTTTATGACATAAATTATGTTTTCAGAGGCACAAGTAAAATTAGATTTGATCTTGAATTTCTGTCCCTCTTTGAAGAGGAATTCTTATCCTTCTAGCAGGTTTGGACATGTTGCACAGTTCGGTCTAACACATTTTTTTACTTTTGCATCCGTAATTTCAGAAAACAATTTGCCTTTGTGAGAATTTTTAAGTGATTTAGGTTGTTTGTAGCTTTTAATGATTGGTGTATGTTTTAGAATTTCCTTTAATTTGGGTCCTTATGAAGTATTGGTAAATTCTGGGTGATGATGGTGAAGGCTTCTTTGTTTCTGGGGTTGTATGTGGATATGTAAGGTAGTATTTTCGAAGAAGGTGTGTTGTTGTGTTGAACTTTTCTTAAAGTTTCTATGTTGATTTCTGTTGCACGTCTGATTCCACCCTCTATAAAACCAAAAGGAGCTCCCATTCTTGGATATACTAATTAAAAAAATTAACCTTAAAATAGAAACAGACATTTTTTACAAAGCCACAGACGCCAAACAATACCTTCTTTTTAATTCCAAAGAAAGA
>NC_043018.1:27857284-27889784 GCF_006345805.1 Octopus sinensis
AAAGAAGATCAATCATGTTTTTGAGGTTCTTCAGTCACTGCTTCAATACACAAATAGATGAATACACACACACAAACCACACACACATAAAACCATTGCCCGCAATACATACATTCATATATACATAACATAACATACATAAATACATACGCACAGAAATAGTTGTAGTTAATAAGTGTGTGTGTGTGCATGTGTGTGTGTATATGTATGTGTTTGCATACACGTGCATACATACCAGTGTAAATACACATTTACATATATGCATGTATGTTATATATATGTCTGTACAGTGCATGTGAATGTGTATATATGTATAAATGTATGTTTCCAAGCATATATTTTCATACAAACTTACACACACATACGCATGCCTATATTTATTTACATATGTACATTTATATATATACCTATATTAACCCATACGTACGTCGAAAGAGACACACACACTTGTTATATATACCACCACATGTATATATATATATATATATATATATATATATATATATATATATATATAAGTATATATATATAACATACATACACACACATATATATATATACATATATATATATATAATATATATATATATAATATATATATCTATATATAATACACACACACCACACACCACACACAACATATATATAATATATATCTATATATATATATATACACGTATATGCGTAGTATTCCTATCAGAGAACGGCTGATATTTTCGCATCGTTCTCGATATAGAATTCAGAAAATTCAAGCAATATTTCTGACTCCAAGAGATCTAACTTCAAAGTTATACAAGCAGATTTAGTTTGTGTATATATATATATATATATATATATATATATAGCTTTGTTATTTTGGAAAAAATGTTGGTATGTATACCAATATCCCTTAACATCCTCAAATAGCGTCAGAAATATATAAATTCGATTCAACAGTTCAGCGAAATAAGATCACCTCGAAGTCCCGGGTTCAATCTCCCTACAAAGGCAGCGTTTCGAAAACAGGAGTTATGATTTACGTGGGTCTGGTTCCTTTAAAGTTTGGCGTGAGTTCTTCCTCACAAGATTTCTCTTGTCGTTCGCTCGCCCCGTAAGGAGTTTTTCATTATTATGTACGATATTGGCTTCAAATTTTGGCACAAGGCCAGCAAGATCGCGATAGGGGACACGTTAATTACTTTGACTCTAGTGCTCAACTGGTACTTAGTTTATCGACTACGAGCTGTTGGAAGGCAAAGTCGACCGCAGCGGAATTTGAACTCAGAACGTAAGGACGAACGAAATGCCGCTAAGCATTTTTCCAGAGTTCTCACAATGTGTAATGCGGCGAGTTGACAGAATTGTTAGCTCGCCGGAGAAAACGTTTACCAGCATTTTGTACGTCTTTACATTCTGAGTTCAAATTCTGCTAACGTTGACTCTGCTTTTCATCCTTTCGAGGTTGATAAAATTATTAGTTGTCGAGCACTGTGGTTGATGTAATCCACTTGCCCTTCCCCTCAAAATTGCTGGACGTATACCAATGTAACTGTTTGTGTATCTGTGTTTGTCCCCCCAAACATCGCTTGACAACCAATGCTGGTGTGTTTACGTCCCCGTAACTTAGCGGTTCAGCAAAAGAATAAGTACTAGGCTTACAAAGAATAAGTCCTGGGGTCGATTTGCTTGACTAAAGGCGGTGCTCCAGCATGGCCACAGTCAAATCACTGAAACAAGTAAAAGAGTAAAAGAGTAAAAGAGATATATATCTGTGTGTGTGTGTGTATATGTTTGTGTGTCTGTGTTTGTCCCCCCAACATCACTTGACAACCAATGCTGGTGTGTTTACGTCCCCGTAACTTAACGATTCAGCAAAAGAGACCGATAGAATAAGTACTAGCCTTACAAAGAATAAGTCCTTGAGTCGACTTGTTCGGCTAAAGGCGCTTCTCCACCATGGCCGCAGTCAAATGACTGAAACAAGTAAAAGAGTAAAGAGTTCGGATATTGTTGTTTTATACAGAGAAGAAAAAGTACGTACCGTCTAAGCTGCCCAGCTGATGTAAATATATCTTTGAAAATCGAAGAAGCAAAGAGAAAGAGGATAACTACGGACAACCGCTTCGAAACCTCCAGTTTCTGTATTTAGATTATAAATTCACGTTTTTACCAATAATAAATGGTGTACTTTTTAGTGAGTAAACGCGTAAGTGAGGATCTAGATAAGCTAGGGTTTTCAGAAAAAAAAACCAACTAACCCATTCGCATATTATAAATATTATCTGTACATGGAGGAGTAAAAAATATGTAAAACTTATCTCAAGTTTAAAATGTGATATTGGCTTTGTTATCCACATTCCAAAGATGGAGCTTTGTATCTTTGGAAGAAACTAGATTATAAATTCACATTTATGTTAAAAATAATTGGTTCACTAGGTTTTGTGAAGAAGTGCCTATGTAGCATTGAAAGCTACAGTAATGCCAGAACGGGTCGACACTGTACAGGGCCAAAGATCCCAGCAATGCTATCGCGCTTCAGGACCAGTTACTGCAACAACCTGAGATTCAGAGGCCCACAGATTTTCAATATTCTCTCAAAGAGCCTGAGGGACCAACACAAAGTGGATATAGGTGTTTTCAAATCTGGACCTCTTCCTGTCGAGAGTCCCAGGTGAACCTACCTCACAGCAAGAAGTGCAAATGAGGGTAGCGGCATCAAACTCCATTATTCACCAAATGCCACATATTAGAGGAGGCTCTCAGTAATAATAGTGTAGCAAAACGGCGGTGCCCCAGCATGGTCACAGCTTTGAGCTGAAACTACAAAAAAAGTGACAATTTGAATAACCTAGGATTTTCAAAAAAAAAAACAAAACAAAAAAAACAAACAAACAAGAAAAACAGAAATCAACCGGCTGATACGCAAATAACAAATGTTATCTGTAAGCAGAATAATAAAAATCTGCAAGACTTTTCTCAAGTTTAAAATGTGAATATAAATGCAAGATACTAGATTCCCATAAGTTATAGCAGTGTTGCCAAGACGGTTTAATATACTATACACAAGAAGGTTGCCTCGACAACCATACCAAAGGCCGACCAGAACCAGGAATTATTCACACTTTTAAAAATAAAGAATAGTGGTAGGTGCGACTGGGGTACGTTTTGAATAATTTTATTGATTTCCAAATCGGTACAGGCGATGTATATAGTGGGTGTCGTGTTGGGGTTGGTATTGATGCTGGTGTTGGTAATGTGGTGGCGGTGGTATTCATGGGGGTGTAAGTGATTGTGACTAAAATCTGGTATCTAAAGAAAATGGTTCATATAAAAGAGTTGTATGGGAGTAAGATTTTTTTTATCAGTTTAACTTGTGTGAGGAGGAATGAAGGTTACAACGTTTCGGGTTGTTGCTCTTTGTGTGAGAGTGGGGAAGATAGAGTTAGAGAGAGAGGAGCGAAAGGGAGGGGAGTGAGAGAGAGAACACAAGAGAAATGGAGAGGGGGAAACAGAAACTGAGAGAGAAAGAGAGAGAGAGACAGGGAAGAAGAAGGGAAAGAAAGAGAAAGAGAGGAAGAAGTAAAGAGAGAAAGAGAGGAAGGGAAAGAGCGAGAGAGAGAGAGAGTATGATTTTATATAAAGTTTGGAATCGGTGATCAGGAAGAATCGTTATATCATTGGATAAAATTCCTTGAGCATTCATTTGCCTCGACTCCTACGTTCTGAGTTCAGATCACACCGAGAGAGAGAGCAACAAGGGAAAATGAGCCAGAAAGTGAGAAAGACGGAGAGAGAAAGAGAGAGAGAGAGAGAGATAGATAGAGAGAGAGAGACAGGCAGACAGACACACAGATAGAGAGTGAGAGAATAAGGGAAAGAGAAAGATAGTGACAACGTCTTTCTTACTTTCTCTCTCTTTCTCATTATTTTCTGACGAAGTCTAATATCCCGAAACAGTCGCTTCTTCACTTGTATCAGCAATTAAACGGATAAAACTGTTCTATGAACTTCGCTATTGTCGATTTAGTGAACAGAAATCTTCAAAAAAACAGAAACCCCCACCCAAACAAAAAACTACGAAACAGAATAATAAAGAAAACGCCCCACTCCACCTTATCCTACACACCCACCTCCCACAAAATATTAAAGAAAAACAAGAATTAAAACAACAGAAAAATAATAATGTGAAAAGGGAAAAGTAAACTAAAATATTTTAAAACGAAGAAAACATATTTTTTAAAGATTTTAATCTGTTTTCATTTCAACATTTCAATTGTTGAAACGATAGACGGATTAGTGGGTGGCGGTGTGGAGTGGTACGATGACGGTGAAGTGTGGTGGTGGTGGGGGTTGTAGTAGTCTCGTGATGGGGCGTAGTGTGGTTGTGTAGGGTGGATGCAGTGAAGGTTTGTAGTGGTTTCGTGTGATGGCGATGGCGCAGGGTGGTGGTGGTGGTGGTGTAGTTGCACTAGTGACAGTGGTGGTACAGATTGTTGGTATAGGAGATGGTGGTGTGGTGGTGGTGGTGGCATAAGTTGTAGTGGCGGTGGTATAGGATTGTAGTGTGAAGTGTGGGTTATAATTTAGTGGTGTATTTGTGTAGGCGATACTATCAGGTGGTGTTGGCGTGGTAGAGTACCTATCGATATCTATCTATCTATCTATCTATCTATCTATCTATCTATCTATCTATCTATCGATCGATCGATCGATCTGTCTGTCTACCTGTCTGTCTATCTGCCAGTCTGTTTATCTGCTTGCCTGTCTACCTGTCTGTCTATCCGCTTGTCTCTCTGGCTATCTGCATGTCTATCTGTCTCTCTTTCCTTCCTTGCCTTTCTTCCTCTATCTATCTATCTATCTATCTATCTATCTATCTATCTATCTATCTATCTATCTATCTATCTATCTATCTGTCTGTATGTCTGTCTGTCTGTCTACCTGTCTGTCTGTCGCTTTTCTCTCCCTCCTTTGTAAGAATTTAATAAATAGATATATCTGAATGTTTACTGGCTGATGTTTGTCGATTGTATATCTTCTCCATTTCCTTATGTGCCTTATAAACCCTGGGTAAATTTCCAATTAACCCCAACCCATACGTAGTATTCAATTGCAATATTGCCATGCTGTAGTAAGCACTTGGTTAAAAATACGTAGATACATATCCAGTAGTATATTGGCTGTTTAATATTCGTTACATAGTTTCTTAACCTCTAATTCATACAGGCATATATATATATATATATATATATATAAGATTTTCTATTTTGAATATATTTGGGGTATTTAGGTCTGCTCAGCACTTAGTGCTTGCTTTTTCCATGGGTATAAGTAAGTATTTCATTTATGTCTTACGTATTTATCGCTGAGGAGAAGAAAATTCGCATGAATTAAGTTTGAAATTGGGACCAGTACGGTAATAACGGAATTTTTTAGAAATTTCTATCGGCTCGTTTCGAGACGCATAAATTATAATGGTTATGGACAATATGTCTAATCGCATATTTGCATTAGATTTTTCTTTGTGCCCTTATTTTATAAGTATTTAAATTAATCTTTAAGGTATTTTTCGAAAAAATTTTATCCTACATTAGAAGTATATATATATATATATAATATATATATATATATATATATATATATATATATATATTATATATATATATATATAGATATATAATATATATATTGGGAGAGAGAGAGAGAGAGAATTCACAAAAAAAAACAAACCAAAAGACGGAGACAGGTGGTGTAGACACAAAAGATGTATTAGTTTAACGCTTGGGAAGTGAAAAAGTCTTTAACGTTTCGAGCCTAAGCTCTTCCACAGAAAGAAATACAAAGAAACAAGGAGAGAAAAATGATATATATATATATATTATATATATATATGTAGAGAGAGAGAAGGGGGAGAGAATGAGAGAACGAGAGAGAGGGAGAGAGAGAAAGACAGATAGAAAGAGAGAGTGAGAGATAGAAAAGACGTAAATAATGTAAATTGTAGATTCATGAAGGAATCAAAAAGTGTATATGCATGAACGTGTTTTGTGTGTATACAAACGTGCTTAGACGTGTATAAACATGTATCTACACTTGCGCATGTGTGTAGGTGTCTATATGAAAATATGTGTGTTTGAAGATGTATATATGTGTGTAGGTATGTGCTTATGTAGAATGTTCGTTTGTACATGTGTATGTGTATACGCGTGTTGAAATGCATGTATGTGTGTGTATATGTGTGTCTATACAAGCGCGTGTGTGTATGCTTGGAAATATGTGCGATTGAATGAGTGTATATATGAATGGCAGTGTGTGGATACGCAATTAATCTCTGTGCGTGGAAAGGTGTATATATATATTCGTGTATGTGTGTGTAGCTGGATTTATACAGTTGTGTGTGTATATTCGTGTGTGATATGGATAATTGTGGAGTTATTTATTGAATTAATGGAAGGATTAATGACAACAACAACAACAGCGAAAGCGACAGCAATAACAAGAACCACACCAAAATATTTTAAACCGATAACAACAACCACAATATCAACAACAAAATAACGGTAATAAACACAATATTTAATAAGTAACAACAACAACAACAACAAAGACTATTATAACAACCAGCGCAACCTCAGCAAGCAACTAACAGTGATAAACACAAAAGTAACAACAACAACAACAACAAGACAATAAGCATAAAATGTAGAAACCATAATAACTGCAATGTAACAACAGTAACAAACGAACAGCAATAACAACAGCAATAACGAAACAATAAAATTTTAAACAACAACAGAAACAACAACAGCTGTGACTATAATGCCAACAACAAAACTATGGCGATAAACACAACAATAATGGCGATAAATAGAGGCATAAGAAAATACAAATGGCGGCGTAATAAAGAAAATTTTTTCGAAACGATAGGATTAGCAAGATTATTATTATTGTTGTTGTTGTTGTTGTTGATATTGTTGCTGTTGTGGGCGTTGTTTTTGTTTTTTGTTGTGGTTGTTGTCACTGTTGATTGTTGGCGTTGTCGTTGTTCTTACTAATGTTTTCTTCGCTGTCATCGTCGACTCCGCCGCCGCCTCCGCCGCCTCCGCCGCCGTCGTCGTCGCCATTGTCTTCATCATCATCGTCATCAACATAATCGTTAGTAACGGCGTCGTCGTCGTTGTCATCGTCATCGTCGTCATCATCATTATCGTCATCATCGTCGTCATTATCGTCCTCTTCATCATTATCGTCGTTGTAATTGTCGTCGACGTCGTCGTCGTCGTCGTCATAGTCGTCGTCACCACCATCATCATCAAAATACTCTTTCGCAGTAGCAGCAGCAGTTGCTAACCCCATCGCTGTCGTCGTTGTCGTCATCGTCATCGTAGTTATCATCATCATCATCATCACGTCATCATCATCATCATCATCATCACCATCACCATCATCATCATGATCATCATGATCATCATCACCATCATCATCACCATCACCATCATCATTATCACCATCAATATCACCATCATCATCATCACCATCATCATCATCATCATCATCATCATCATCATCATCATCATCATCATATTATCTCTACCACCGCCACCACTAACTACCGTCAACACAACGAACAGCACCACCACCAACCACCACCACCACCACCACCACCAGCACCACCATCACCACCGCCACCGCCACCCCCTACCGCCCTCAACCTTAACACATACCATCGCTATAACTCTATCCCCCGGAGCTAATGTTAAGTATAATGGTAGGATTATTTCTAAACCGAAAGATTAAAAAGCCGACTGCTTTCTTAAATACCTCTAAAGTCTTTGACGTAGCTTTGTATTCTTACACACACACACAAACACACATACACACACACACACACACACACACATACACACACACATGCACACACACACATGCACACACACACACAAGCAAATACACACACACATGTACGTGTGTGTCTGTGTTGCTCTTTTAGCTATTACGTCTATTTGCCAGTATTATTATTATTATTATTATTATTATTATTATTATTATTATTATTATTATTATTATTATTATTATCATTATTATTATTATTATTATGTTTTTGTTGCTATTGTCTTTCTTTTTGTTTTTGGTCTGGTTTTGTGGTTTTATTTTTCTGTTTTTCTTCTTGAAGAAATATTGAAGTCAAAATATTTCTTTCTGGTATTCCCTACCCAAATTTCTATTGTTGTTGTTGCTATTCTTATTGTCATCGTCGTCGTCTATGTTGTTGTTGTTATTGTAAATTGTTAATGTTACCGTAAAAATATTTATTTGTTTACTTAACCACTCCTTCCTTTCCTTCTTCCCCACCAACATTCCCTCAATCCACTCCTGTAATAATAGCTTTCTGCATAACGAATTAGATCTATGATGATGATGGTGGTGGTGATTATGATGCTGATGATGATGATAATAATAATAATAATAATAATAATAATAATAATAATAATAATAATAATAATAATAATGATAATGATAATAATAATAATAATATTTCGTTTTTGGATTTGGTTTGCAAGATTCTTTATATGAGTTCGTGTGTTGAAGCATATACTGTTGTGTCTGGGGAGAGTCATTCTCTTTTAGTGCCTTATTATTTAACACACTCACCGGTAAAATTTCCACTTATTTCTTATTTTTATTTTCTAAAATTTTCGTCGTGTCTTGCAACCTTTTCAATAGTCGACTATTGAAAAGGTTCTTAATTTATCGACCCCGAAAGGATGTAAAGCAAATTCGACCTCATGGCCAGTAATTTAGGGGGAGGGGATATGTAGTTTACAACGGCCTCAGTGCTCAGCTGGTACTTATTTTATCAACCCTGATCCAGTCCTCATAGCTGAACCTATCGGAGAATTAGAGAAGAAATTCCAGTCATGGAAGCTAATGCTGTAATTGAGAGGCCTTAAGGTTATCGTAGCAAAGACTACGGTTTTAGTAAGTAGTAAAGATGATAAGACACTGATACCTTCAGAGTAATGGCTTTGCTCAATATGTAGAAAAGGGCTAGGTATAATCTCTCTAAGTTATACTCGATGTAAGCTATGCACACACAAGATATGTAGGAGAAATCACTGGGAGACTATCCGAAACTATAAACTTCTTGTGTCTTAAATGCACTGGGGCAGTTTATACTAGTTTATACAAGCACATCAGAAACTGAGTCTCTTAACTTACCCAGATGGCTTATTGGTAGCTTTTGTTACCATTTAACTAGTAAAGGAAATGGTTGCTTTGAGTAAGTGTCTGCTAGAGTAAGAAGTGGTTGGAGGAAGTTCAAGAAGCTACTCTCACTGCTGACAATAGTGATCCTTTTCCTAAGAATAAGAGTGAAGGACAGATTGTATGATGTTTGTGTCAGAACTGCATTGCTGCATGGCAGTGAGACACGGTCCTTGAATAGTTGGACTTGAAAAGGGTGGAAAGAAAAAATTAAGCGAGCATGAAACGTTTGAGGTGCAATGTTAGTGTACGTGAAATAATTATTACAAAAGTGGTGAATAAATATCTGGGCATTAAAGGAATCAGATGTTGTGTTCGTGAAAGAAGACCGCGCTGGGATCGACATGTAATGTGTATGAATGAGGACAGCTGTATAAAGAAGTGCTGTTCGCTTTATGTGGCAGGAACCTGTGCAAAAAGAAGATTCCAGAAGACATGCGGTGAAGTGGTAAAAGCTGACCTCAGGATTTCGAGCCAGGCGGATGTGATAACAAAAGCTGCGGGATGTCTGGCGATATATATTTCTCAAAAAGACTCGTCCACCTCAGCAAGACTGACTCCTTGAAGTGCTATATTCTGGGTTCTCCACCCGTTCCAGTGATCCCTCCCCCATCTCATGGATTATACCGACCTCTCCCTTAGCGACTGTATCACGTTTACTACTCCTACTACTCTTTCCCACATACTTCTGCATCCGTCTGTCTTCACTGTCTCGTGGTTCTTGTCTCATCCTCCCTTCAACCCAGGGACATTTTGGCAGTCAGCCTCTCCATCCCTTATTCAACTTCCCCTCCAGTCTTGCAAATCACACACCCACATCTACTCGACTTGTGCCTTGTGGAGACACTTGGGTACCTTACCTTGAGTACCTTACCTTGAGTACCTTATCTTGGGTACCTTATCTGTCTCGCAGCTGCTAGTGATCCTTTTCTCTGTCTCTCCCCAACCTTTACCCCTACTAGATGTAAGTAACCGAGCAGGTCCCTTTGAAGGAATCGGCTCTGCTTCCTTCTCTCATAGCAATCCTCTCATCCTCATGCACGAAGCTGACCCCCTCCCATCAATACACACAACTACCCCCAGGGCTCGTAGTCCTGTGAACTGTAGGGCGGCATCAATAATGTAGGTTGGTACAGAAAACATCCCAGTTCACGCTGAGAAGTGGTATGGCACCCAACCATAGAAACTACACCAAAGCAAACCTCGGAGCTCGATGTAGTCCTTGGAAGCATATGATCCTGTCAAACTGTTCAACTTATGCCAGCATTGAACAAGGGCGCTAAATGCTGACAATGATGATGATGATAATGATGATCATGAGGATGTTGACGACGGCGACACAAAACAATCAAGATAATATATATATGCAAGCTATTATATGTATATATATATATATATATATATATATATATATATATATATATATATATATATATAGTATATATATATATATATGCCGTGTGTGTGTGTGCATGTGTGTAATATGTGCGCACAGATCTATATGGGTATGCATGCATATATATTTATATACATTTATATTTATATGCATACATCTAACCATCCATCCATCCATCTATCTATCTATCTATCTATCTAATTGTATATATATATATCTATATCACCATTTCATTTCCGTTGATATGTGTGCATGAATATATAATATATATGTGTGTGTGTGTGTGTTTGGAGTGTGTGCGTGTGTGACTGTGTGCGTGTGTGTGTACGTACGTATGTACATGTATGTATGTATGTATGTATGTATGCATGTATGCATGTATGTATACATGTATATATGTATATATATGTATGTATGTATGTATGCAGGTACGTAAGCACTCATATATGTAACTATCACCATTTCACTTGCGTTTCACTTGCCATATTCCGAAGAGAAATTTCTGAAAGAAAGTCAATCAAGCATTTTTGTAAAGAAAAATACGAAACTAAATTATGTAGCTTTTGACGTACCGCTTCACACAATGAATAGATTTCATTAACGGCACACGGTCATCTGCATTGCCAAAAGCAGAGAGTTATACGGGCTTCCCCGAGGCTAAAGAACGAAACATATGACACCAATATATACATATAAGTATATATATATATATTTGTGTGTGTGTGTAGCACAGTTTATATATGTATGTATGTATGCCTGCAATTGCTTGCTCTGTATTGTCGTGTTACCAAAACCACGTTATTTACTTTTATCTGCAATGATGAAATAATAAGAACAGATGCGTGTGTACGTGTGTGTGTGTGTGTGTGTGTGTGTGTGTGTGTGTGTGTGTGTGTGTGAGTGTGTGTTTGGCGGTGAGGGTGAGGAGATAGCGGTGGAATTTTCTAGCAACCGGTTTAATAAAGCGGAAAATTGTGGTTATTTTCTGTCGAGTTATATATTCGCCTGATTCTTTTCTATCAATCAAACGCATGTATGTGTTACATATGTATATAGATACATTCACCCTTCCCCTACTCACGCGCACGCTATCCCCCTCTCTCTCCCTTTCCCTTTCTGTTTCTCAATCTCTCACACACACATATAGCTGTATATATATTTATATATATACATACGCGCATGCACATACGATTGTTCTCACATATACACATAAGATAGATGCATGTCTGCATATATATATATATATATATATATATACACACATATATATATATATATATATATATTTGTACAACTCGATATAAATGTATGTGCATATATATTTGTGCGTATCTCGACGTATGTATGTATGTGTGCGTACATATGTATATAAACACATATGTATATAAACACACACGTTTATATGTATGGATAAGTCTATGTGTGTACTTACGCATACATATATGCGTAATATGTATATACATATATGTATTGTGGTTTATGGATATATATATGTATATATATATATAAATGTTTGTATATAGGTATATGTGTATATATGTATATAATATATATATAGATATATATTATATATATATATTTATATATATATATATCTATATATATATATATATATATATATATATATATATACACGCATACATACATATAAGCGTCTTTTATTCATAACCCTTAGAAGTCATAGATTGACTAAAAGGTCGAAAAAAGTGTTGGCAGTTTGATACAGGCTAAGTAACGAAATTCTCCGCCCTTGAGTCACTTTCTATCTTCTGTCGATTATTAATAAAAGAAGCCATATATGTATTCATGTTTTAAGTTTTATTTTCCCATCAAATAAGTACTAGTTGAACACTGGGGCTGACTTGTCTCTTCCCACGAAATTGCTGGCCTTGTGCCAAAATTTGAAGTCGATATTTAAATGCTTTTTCTAATATGTAACAAATTATCTTGAAATTTTTCTTGTAAAAAACACGCACGCAAACACACATACACAGCCACAAACACACACACACACATACAAACACATTATTGTTTAAGGTTGATGATTATTATGAATTTAAATGAGTTTGTCCTGCTGCAATCACTGGTACTTCATTTACAGATTTCTCACAGATAAAAAAGAAATATCAAGATGAGTTAGAATGGAGGGTAGTAAAATGGAACGAGGAACATTGATAGAGTCAGACACTGTTTGCATTAAGCCTATGATTTCTAATGGTTTTGTGACCACACTTTATATTTAGGTAAAGACCTCCTTCGGTCATGAACAACTATGGGATTGCACATAGAAAGTTCCCCTCTGAGGCACAAGTCCAAGCAAGGTTGTTCATGGAAGACCAGCTGTCGCCCATATATTCCAGTCTCGTCTCTCCACATCATCTCTCTATATATAAACGGCAAAATGTCTGTGTGTGTGTCCTTTATACAAATCCACAATTTTTCAGTTAAAGGGCTCGCACTTTCTATGGTCATTTAAAACCATCCAAGGGTGGTCGTGCACATCTTTATATTTCCCTAGTCACCCCGCAAAGCCATTAAAAAATCAATAGAAGTGACTTTTTAGTTAATTTTTTTATCCAAAACCCAATCAAAATGCCCGAAACTTGATACGCCAATTGAATGCCAGCTAGCTGTATGTGATTGGTCGGAGATTTGGACAGTACTCGCGTGTATGTGCGCACGCACGCAGCTCTATATGCATGCACTAGCACTATGACCCGGCGTTTACAGGTCATAGTGATAGTTATATATACAAACGGTAAAGGGTAAAGACCCCCTTTCGGTCATGAACGACCATGGGATTGCACCTAGAAAGTTTCCCTCCAAGGCACAAGTCTGGGCAAGGTTGTTCTTATGGAAGACAAGCAGTAGCCCATATATTCCAGTCTCGTCTCTCCACATCATTATATATACAAAGCGTAAAGGGTAAAGACCCCCTTCGGTCATGACCGGCCATGGGATTGCACCTAGAAAGTTTCCCTCCGAGGCACAAATCTGGGCAAGGTTGTTCTTATGGAAGACAAGCAGTAGCCCATATATTCCAGTCTCGTCTCCGCCACATCATTATATATACAAAGCGTAAAGGGTAAAGACCCCCTTCGGTCATGACTGGCCATGGGATTGCACCTAGAAAGTTTCCCTCCGAGGCACAAATCTGGGCAAGGTTGTTCTTATGGAAGACAAGCAGTAGCCCATATATTCCAGTCTCGTCTCTCCACATCATTATATTACAAAGCGTAAGGGTAAGACCCCCTTCGGTCATGAGCGGCCATGGGATTGCACCTAGAAAGTTTCCCTCCGAGGCACAAGTCTGGGCAAGGTTGTTCTTATGGAGACCAGCAGTCACCCATGATTTCAGTCTCGTCTCTCCACATCATTATATATACAAAGCGTAAAGGGTAAAGACCCCCTTCGGTCATGAGCGGCCATGGGATTGCACCTAGAAAGTTTCCCTCCGAGGCACAAATCTGGGCAAGGTTGTTCTTATGGAAGACCAGCAGTCACCCATGAATTTCAGTCTCATCTCACTACATCATTATATATACAAAGGGTAAAGGGTAAGAACCCCCTTAGGTTATGAATGTCTATGGGATTGCACCAACAAAGTTACCTTCCGAAGCACAAGTCCAGGCAAAGTTGTTTTGATAGAAGACCGGCAGTGTCCCATGTATAACCAGCCTCCTCACTCCACGCCACCGATGTTATCTAAAGGAAAGGCAAAGGGGCTGATACAGCTTGGCACCAGTGGCATTGCAACTCATTTTTACAGCTGAGTGAACTGGACTAAAGTGAAATAAAGTGTCTTGCTCAAGAACACAACACAGTGACCGGTCCGGGACTCGAACTCACAACCTTATGACTGTGAGCCAAATGTTCTCACCATGACACCTTGTTTTACTTCAATAAATTTGACATATTTTAGTGAAAAACCTACTACACACCTACAATACCCTAGGACAGTAGTACCCAACCAAGGTGCATAGAACCCGTGAGTGTCTATATAACATTTGGTTCTTAAAGTGCATATTTTGTTTGTTTGTTCCTTCTGGAGCCACACCTAGCTCATAAGGGCCGGTTTCCCGGTTTCCTTGGAGTATAGGTTCCCCACCTGGACGGGACGCTGGTCCGTCGCAGGTGAGCTGAGAAAGTTGTGGCGAAAGAGTCAGCAAAAGTTCGCCATTACCTTCTGTCGGAGCAACGTGGAGCTTAGGTGTTTTGGCTCATAAACATACACATAACCCGGTCTGAGATTCGAACCCGCGATCTCTCAACCGCGAGTCCGCTGCTCTAACCACTAAGCCGTGTGCCTCCACAAAGTGCATATTCAATTTATTGGTTAAATTTCTATAAAGCACAAACATTTTTTTACAGCTTTGTTTTATAAAATCCCTTTAAATATCTAATTATAAAAATACAATACGGCTGGTTTTAAACTTCGAATGGCTATAAAGGTCCAGTAAAGTAAAATAATCATCAAAGGGGTTCACAGGCATAAAAAATTTGAGCACCTCTGCCCCGGGGTTTCCCGCTTGGAAAGCACTGTTCGAAATGAACACTCGTTTTGTATGCAGCAGACACAAGAAACTAAACGTATGCACAAAAGGTTTGTGGCATGAAATAATGACTGTAGTAATTAATTATTATTAAATTATATATTCGGATACATAATGTGTCTATTTCTGTATGTGTTTATTAGTTGCAGGATTTCGTCCAGGGAAACTCCCATTTAGTCGTCGAGTTCTAAAAGCCATTTTTGCTTGAATTTAAGTTGTTTAGCGTCTTTTTAATACTCAAATTTCCGCACGAGGCCAGAATAATAATGATAACAACAAAAGCTCGATCATAATAATAATAATAATAATAATAATAATAATAATAAAATAATATATAATAATAATAATAATAATAATAATAATAATAATAAGAGTGAGAGCAATACTCAGACAGAGCTGAATGCAAGAACAGGATCGAAGCAATCAATGCATTAGCTATACCAGTCGTGACTTACAGTTTCAATATTGTTAACTGGTCAATTACTGAAATATCAGCTCGACAGAAAAAAGGAAACTGTTGACAATGCATAGAATGCACCACCCTAAGGCAGATACAGAACGACTCCTATCTGCCAAGAAAGAGGGAGGCCGTGGTCTTTTTGCAACTGGCAATAACAATGAAGATTGCTACAATTGGCCTAGACACCTACCTGAAAAACTCTCTGAGGACTGGATGTTAAAACTTGTCTCAAAACATGAAAACAAGAAAGCATCATACTCAGTCACAAAACAGGCAAAGGTATATCTAAGTGAATTCCGAATACAACCAATTTCGGAATTAGAGATAGATATACAAGAAACAAGCACAGAAAAAGCTAGGCGCATGAAAACCCGTGCCAAAACTGCGGCCTTAGATATTCTGAAATAATGGCAAGAAAAACCTCTCTATGGCAAATACCCCAAGAGAGCGAATAATGCAGATATCGACAAAGCCCTGACCCATCAATGGCTATGGCCTCTGGCTTAAAATCTGAAACAGAGGGGTTTATCATAGCAGCTCAAGATCAATGCCTACCAACAAGAAACTACCAGGCCAACATATTAAAGATCAGAAGCAGTCCAACGTGTCGTGTATGCAAGCAACAAAATGAAACCATTGACCATGTGGTCTCCAAGTGCAGTCTTCTAGCGCCTACAGAGTATCTCAACAGGCACGATAGAGCTGCACAATATATTCACTGGGTAATCTGTAAAAACCTGGATTTGCCCCATGAAAAAAACTGGTGGGAACCAAACCACCCCCAGTGCTTGAAAATGACCACATCTCACTCCTCTGGAACTTCACCATTCAAACTGACAGAAGATAGATGCAAATAGGCCAGACATCATATTGAAAGACTTCAACAAAGAACATGCCTCCTCATTGACATGACTGTCCCAATCGATATAACCGTATCTGTCAACCTACCTACCAAAAACTGAGCAAATATAAAGATCTTGAAATAGAAATCAGCAAAATGTGGAAGCTGAAGACTAAAACCATACCTGTTGTCATAGGTGCCCTGGGAATGATAGCAAAAGGGCTGATAGCTACCTAACTCAGATACCAGGAAACCCAAAAATGGCAGAAGTTCAAAAGATAGTGCTCATGGGAACTGCTCATATCCTACGCAAAATACTCTCTATGTAATCTCAAGGTTTAAAACAAACATAATTTTCGGTTTTAAAAAAAAAAAAAAAAAAACTTTTTTTTTAGACATTCATTAGTACAACATCCCCACCCCCAAATATATGGCACACTAGGCATAACAACAACATGAACTTCCAACCCTGTTGTCTCTTGAGGTCTCTGGGTGAGACTTGGAGCCAACTTGTACAAATATAAAGCAAAAGTCAAACATAGAATAATAATAATAATAATAATAAAAATAAAAATAATAATTGTAATAATAATAATAACTAAAGTCATTGAAGACAAAAATGTCACTATTCTCTGGGATTTTCCAGTCAACACCGTCATGACGATCCAGGCTAATCGACCAGACATAATTATTAAAGACAGGGAAGAAAATATTTGTCGACTAATAGATGAGAGTTTTACTACTGATAAAAATATATCTGTAAAGGAATTTGTCAAATTATGTAAATATAAGGACCTAGAAATAGAGATACAAAAGCTATGGTATCTTAAAGCAAGAACTGTTCCTGTTATTGTAGGTACCCTAAGTATGATAAAAAAGGATGTCAGGAATATCTAGACAACATCCCAGGAGAACCATATATCAGAGAAATCCATAAGACTGCGCTGATAAGTACTTCGCAGATTTTTAGAAAAATTCAATCAGTTTAAATGTCTGTGATGTGTTACATGAAGATATTTCGCAGCTGCCCCCGCCACTGCCCCTCACCAAGCATTCAGTAATACTGTAACATACATCTCTGTCCTTCATTCATTCTAGGACGCTGGGTGTGTCTCGGCAAGTGATTTTAACAGATATGCAGATCAAAAGTAGATAACGATGATGATAATAATGTTGATGATGATGATGATGATGAAAATAATAATAATAATAATAATAATAATATGATAATAATAATGATAATAATAATAATGATGATAATAATAATAATAATAATAATAATAATAATGATAAAAATATAAATCATGTTGATAATAACCACAACTGTAGTAACATCCCCCTCCTCCTCCTCCTCCTCATCATCATCATCATCAACACCAACAACAATAACAACGACAACAACAACATTGATAACAATGGCAGCACCAGTTACAAAATTATCGACAAAGGTAACAACAGCAATAGCAACAACAACAACAAAAACAGCAGCAGCGGCACCAGCAGCAGCAACAACGAGAACCACAACAACAGCAAAAGCAATAATGATAAAAAGTAACAACAACAAATATAAGTACTTACACAACAACCACAACAAAGCTTTGCAGTTTGTTTCACTTTCCACCCAAATAATCTTACTTAATTGGTTTTACGGTGTGAAGATTGCTGGTAAGAGGAGACAATTGCGGAAGCAAGACGAGATATATTGTTTGGACTACAAAGGGAGAGACACCCCATTCACTTCTTTCTCTACATAAAGCCTCTCTCTCTCTCTTTCTGTCTCTCTTTCTTTCTGCCTCTGTCTCTCTTTCTCTCTCTGTATAAGGAACGTGCATATATATTTATATATACATATGTGTTATATATATATCTATATATATATATATAGATATATATATAATATACCGACGCGCACAAGCACACGCATGCACACATATACATATATACGTACATACATATTTACATACATACATTTATACATATATATATATACATACATATATACATATATATATAGTATATTATTATATATATATATATATACATACCTGTATACATACATACACATATATATATCCATATATATATATACATATATATATACACATATATATCCATATATATATACATATATACAACAAGTATAATTATATATGTATACATATATATAATGTGTGCATGTTTAGGCATCGATGTCTGTCTGTCTGTCTGTCTACCTTTCCCTCTCTTCCTCTCTCTTTCTTTACACACACACACACACACACATATATATATACATATATGTATGTATACATACTCACATGCACACACATATGCATAAATATATCTATGTACATGTAAATATGTATATACATATATATACACACATATATGCACGCACAGATATATATATATTATATATATACATGAATAAAAGCTTGCATACTCACACCACATGTATGTCAAAATATAATAGCGTTCCTTATGTTTTCAGAATTAATATGTTTGTAAAAATGTGTATTAATCTTTCATTCTATTTCCCTTTATACATTTCTATCTTTCGCTCATTGTTCGCCCTACTTTCTACGTGTATGCGTGTGTGTTTGTGTGTGAGTGTGTGTATGTGTGTGAACACATGCACATAAATTTATATATACATAAAAGAACATGTAAGCATATATATATAATCTATGTATTGTCTATGTGTGTGTATGTATGTATATGTATAATATATATATATATATATATGTTGTGTGTGTGTGTGTGTGTGTGTGTGTGTATGTATATATGTACACACAAGTGTATATATTATATATATATATATTTGTGGTTTATGATGGTATTGGTGTTGTTGATTGCTCTAATGGAGATGGTGATGAACTAGGTGATGGGGGCGTTAGTGGGGGCACTGTTTTTGGTGATGATGACGACGATTGTATTATTCCTAATGGTGATGGTGGTGCTGGTGGTGGTGACGATGGTAGCAATAATAATCGAGTTAATGTTGATGTCGGTGGCTGGAGGTAAGCGTTGCTGTCTATGGTAGGGATGACGATGATGATGATGATGGATGGCGATGATGAAGATGGTGATGACGACAACGACAACGACGATGATGATGATGAAGATGGTGATGAAGATAAGGATGGTATTGTTGGCTGAGAAAATGATGATGATTGTGATGACGATGATGATAATGACACTGTCGACGATGACGATGTTGTTTGATGATGATGATGATGATGATGATGATGATGATGATGATGATGATGATGATGATACTAAACTGTGCTTTATATTCTCTATCCGGACAATAACTCTATAGATGTTCAGATTATTAATGAAATATTAAGTGCCCGGATGTAATTACCAGTTAGATTGGGGTTAGAACCACGAACAATAAGCACTGATTCTCCATACAGTACCCCACCATTACCCCCACACTTAACACCCCTACACATCTCTCATCAATATCTTCTTTTCATTCATTCTTAATCTCTTCTTTATTCATTGTCTTCTTTCTTTCTTTCTTTCTGTTGTTTTCAAAGTTTCATAAACTCTCCTCCTCATCATCAGCATCGTAATTTTCATCATCGACGCTGTCATCATCCTTCTCATCGTCATTATCGTCGTCGTCATCATTGCCCTCCTACTCCTACTCCTCTTCGCCATCATCATCATTACCATCGTTATTATCATTAGCATCATCTCCAACGCCACCCTCTATCCACCGTCACAACCACCACCACAACCACCATCATCACAGCTACCTCCACCGTCGTCATAACCACCACCACCACCACCACCATTACTACCGTCATCATTCCTACCATCTTCATAATCATCACGACCACCGCCGTTGTCATTGTCATCATATCGATCATCATCATCATCCCCCTAATGATCAATTGTGAAAACTCACCCCCTCGCCACCACTACCACCACTACTACCACCACCACCACCACCACCATCGCCTCCGGTTTCTTCTCACCGATCATCAAATGGACAGTTTCTATCTCCGTGTTTCAATATATTCGATATTTCTCTGTCCAAGTCTGCGTATCTGGATCCATTTTCGTCAATGTCCGTTACTGAGTTACTGTTATACGTTGGCCAAGCGGTATCAAAAATAGTACGAGACATATCGTATACATTATAGCGATATCAGGCCACATCAGATCTACATCCTATACTCTATATATTTGTATATGTCGTACAATCTCACAATTTTCCTTCGCCATCACCGTTTATTTAACGTTTTTACTTTGTGAGTGAGCCTATAATTCTCAACATGACGTTCTTGTATAGCCCTAACCCAGCTCTGAGTGAAGAGAATTAAGATTACTGACCATCCTGCCTTTTGATGTATCTAGTAATAATTTGCCTAAAAGTGTTTTTCATTATGTTTTACAGTAATAGACTGTTATTTCTGAGCTATTTCGCTGCGATATGTAACCGCTCGAGAGACTTCGATTAAGCTTCTTCGTTAGTCCAACTCCAGCTCGTTTCAAAAATTGGCGCGTATCAGTATTTGGGGGACGTCGTCTGATTTGTGATTACAAGTCAAAATTACCGTGAACATTGCAGTTTCCATTTTCCGACATTGAAATTGTAGCGTGTACACGACGCATACAGAAACAGTGTTTAGTCCTACAACTAATATTTTGTGTTAGTCTCGCTTTTCAGGATTGTAGACGTCCATCAGATATATTCCCGCTCGTTTTGATATGTTGCTATTCTTCGTCTTCATCGACTTGCCAGCTAATCAACGGCTTTTTGCTCAACGTCGTTTTTAATTCAAGCTCGTCTATAAATGTTAATCTGTAGACCGTATATTTAAAATTCTTATATCTACATTGCGTTTCAATAACTGCGGTTAGAAGATGTCATCAGGTATTTTAATTCTAGTTGTAAATATATTACCGCATCGAATTCTAACAAGGAGTGTTATGAACAAAATTGCAATTCTCGAGGTTGTTGTCTTTATCTTTAGAGTGCATGTTTAAACTAGCTATATTTTAACAGGCGCAGGCGTGGCTATGTGGTAAGGAAGTTTGCTTCCCAACTGCAAGGCTCTGGGTTCAGTACCACAGCGTGGCACATTGTGCAAGAGTCTACTACTATAGCCACGGTCTGATCAAAGTCTTGAGAGTGGGTCTCGCTGCGTGGTACTTTAGACAAGTGTGTCTTCTACTATAGCCTCGGGCCAACCAAAGCCTTGTGGGAGGATTTGGTAGACGGAAACCGAAAGAACCCCTTCGTATATATGTATATGTATGTATCTATGTTTGTGTGTCTTTGTGTCAGGGTTAGTCCTCCCTTCGTAAGAACCCCATGGCTCCAGGTTCAGTCCCACTGCGTGGCACCTTGGGAAACTGTCTTCCACTATAGCCACAGGCCGACCAAAGCTTTGTACGTGGATTTCGTAGACGGAAACTAAAAGAAGCCCGTTGTATATATGTATATGCATATATCTATGTGTGTGTGTATTTGTGTCTGTGTTTGTCCTCCCTACCCCACCACTTGACAACCGGTTTTGGTGTGTTTACGTTCCTGTAACCTAGCGGTTTTGTTAAAGAGAACGATGGAATAAGTACAAACGTCCTCGGGTCGATTTGTTTGACTACATCTTTTCGAGGCGGTGCCCCAGCATGACCGCAATCAAATGACTGAAAGCAATAAAAAGAAGATAAAATAAAAATATAAAATAAAATGTTACTTCCAGATTGAAGTTTCATTAAGAATACTTGTTACTGAAGAATTTACAAGTTCGAAATAATGGATCTATGTTAGGCAAGAGCATCGGATAGAAATGTCTACTTTAGGATGTAAGCTCAGATGTAATGTTGCCTTTCATCTTTGGAAGGGGTCAATAATTGAAATAGTGGGGCAGGTTTAATTGACTAAACCTAATTTTTAATTTGTGGCATTATGCTTATGATAGAAATAAAAACAAAAATAATAATATTATTACCATGACAAGTATGATAATAATAGAAACGACAACAACAACAACAAAAACAACAACAACAACAACAATAATAATAATAATAATAATAATAATAATTATTATTATTATTATCATTATTATTATTATTATTATTACTATTATTATTATTATTATTATGTCTAGAGGTTAGAAAACGATTGCCTTTTTATCAAACATTGAATGATATTGCTGTAAATATACATATATATATATATATATATATAATATATATATATATATATGTGCATATGTATATATATATATGTGTGTGTATACATACATGTATATATATATATATTATATATATATATATATATATAATATATATATATATATATATATTATATATATATATATATATAATATACATGTATTATCAAATTATGTAAAATGTGTTTTTATGGAATGTGCAACGAAATAAAAATGAAATAAATAGAAAAAGCAACAAAAAAAAAAGTAATAATAACTACCAGAACAAAAACGATAGCAATAACAACAACAGCAATAATCATAATGATGATGATGATGATGATGATGATGAAAATAAACATCATCATCATCAGAAGTAGACGACAAACGCTATTGCAGATATTGAGAAGGACATTCTGTTTCCGCCTCTGCAGTCACAGATTACTGCAAACGTGTAGATATATATGCAGTGATGTCTTGAGGCTAAGTTATCTAACTTATCTATCAGTGATCACTCGATTATCAGCCCTTGATATTGTCTTTTAGGGATAAAGACGACAACATGACATATATTACTCACGAGTGCGCTCGCGGCTGTGCGTGCTCATATATATACATACATACATACATACATACATATATATATATATATATGCATATATATATATATATATATATATATGTGTATATATATATATGTATATATATATATGTATATATAAATGTATGTATGTACATATATATATATATGTACGTATATATATATATCTACATACATGCACACACATATGTGTATGAATACAAATACATATACCACACAAACAAAACCATCACGTACAAAATAAAATGGCATACACAAGTACAAATACATATATACGCATATACACATACATATGCATATATATATATATATACGCAGACATATTTACACGCAAATAAACTTGCATTGACCAAAATACTCATACAGATTCGATTTCCTTGAATGTTAGAAAAAGACCCCTGGGGTTAGAAAAAAAAAAGGTGATACGATTGCGAAAAAGAAATAAAAAGCCGGCCCCCACCAACGAAAAATAATAAAAAAACAAAACAAAAAGGAACAAAAGATACTAGAAAGGAGGAAAGCGTCAATTGGACAAAGTTTATAACCTTATCAATATATTATATTATTATATACTTATTATGAGAAGAGAGATCAAACAGATGTTGACACATCTATTTATATACATCTGTATGATAAACAACATACAGGTCATTGCAAAAATATGTTGTGTGTATATGTGTGTGATATATATATATATATACATATACATTCATATATACACACATACATATATATATATATTTAAATATATATATATATATATGCAGGTGTAATACAATAATAAATGTCACATATATATATTATGTTGTACAAATATATATATATACATGAACATATATATGTATATGTATGCATATATACATAACTATATATATATAAAATTTAAATATGCATATAAATATAAATATATTAGTATATATATATATGTGTGTGTGTTAATAAATATATATGCGTTTATGTTTGTGTGTATGTATATATATCTACACACACACACATACATAGCATATATGTATGTGTTTATATATGTATATATATGTGCATATATATATATATATATACTATATATATATATATATATAACTATATATATATCTAGATAGATAGATATGATAGTAGATAGATAGATATATGATTCTAAATTCATGCATTCGTTGATCACTTTCTAGATTTTGCACTGAATAAGACACACATATACACAGCACATATACCAAATATATGTATATATTTAGGTATGTATGAATAAATATATGTTTATATGTGTGTATATATATTCATAAATATATATATATATATATGTATATATATAGATGCATATATATATATATATACAATGTACACATATATATATATTTGTTTATATATATTTTTGTTTATATATGTATATATATTTTTGTTTATATTTCACTTTTATATTCTTTTACCAGTTTATTCTACCATTACATATTGCATTACAGTATATCATATCATATTACATTACATTATATTATATTGTATATTATATTATATATTATATTATATTACGTTATATATATTTATGTTTTTCATTATTATTTGTTGCATTTCAGGTAATCATTTTCTTTTCTAATATTCTTTAATATTCTCTAAGTTTATACGTTAGCAAATTGTGTCACCATCTTTCCACACCCTACTCATATTCAACTCTCTCTCACACACACGCACACATACATATGCACACTCTAATAAATAATAACAGGCAGTCACATCTCCACATACATTAACGTACCCACACGTCTACATATCTGTAGTCACCAGGTTCATACTTTCATTAAACAATATTATTATAGGAAAGCAGAGTCGTTAGCACGTTCTGAGTTCAAATTCTGCCAGGGTCCACTTTGCCTTTCATCCGTTCACGCTCGATAAAATAAGTACCAGCTGCGCACTGGGGTCGAGGTAATTGATTTAGCCCCTTCCTGAAACCTGCTAGCTTTGTGCCAAAATTTGAGATCGATATTTTGGTCATATGAATGGCGGCGGGCTGGCAAAATTCGTTTGCACTCTGAGTTCAAATTCCGCCAAGGTCCACTTTGCCTTTCGTCCTTTCCCTCACGATAAAATAGATACCAGTTGAACACTGGGGTCGAGGTATGCGACTTAATCCCTCCCCCAAAACTGCTGACGATATGCCAAAATTTGAAACTAATATTATTATTATTATAGGAAAGCAAGACAACGAGCTACCAGAATCGTTAGCACGCTGGGCGAAATGCTTCAGCGGTATTTCGTCTGTCACTGAGTTCTGAGTTCAAATTCTGCCGAGGTCGACTTTGATTTTCATCGTTTCGGGGTCGATAAATTATGTACCAGTAAAACACGGAGGTCGACTAGCCTCCTCCCCACCAAATTCCGGGACTTGTGCTTTTAGTGGAAAGGATTATTATAGGAAGGCAGCGACGTGGCAGAATCTTTGGCATACTGGATAAAATATTTAGCGGCTATTGGCTCGTCTTTACGTTCTGAGTTCAAATTTCACCAAGGCCAATTTCCACTTTCTTTTCTTTCGCGATCGACTAAATAAGTATTTCTTTTAGTGATCGAGTAATAATTACCCTTTGAGAATAGGGATCGATGTAATCGAGTTGCCCGGTCGTGTCTCATTGTTTTGAACTTGGGGCAACTTCCATTTGTTTGTGTCTTATCATCGATGAAATATTTTGTGGGCAATTTCGTCAGACCTTCAGGCCTTGATGAGGCCTTTGATTTCGTGAGGCTTGAGTTAGTGGAAAGAGGCAGATGTATGTTTGTTTCCTGTTTTCACCAACTGTACGGAGTACAGGAATCTTTGAGGTGATTTAAGTTGCTAAGTACGATACGTTTATTTTTCCTACCCTCTACTAACACCAGCATCTGCTCACTTTCTCCGAAACAGACTCCTCTTCCACCAAAAAACAAAAAGAAAAAATAGGAATGCATGTGTCTTCTGGGGTAACCAGTATATTGAGAATCCAGTCCTGTGGAATTGGACGGAGATTAAGGGTGGATTTCACCCCCGAAATAAAGCTAACAGTAAAGTTTCCTTCACGGCTCATACAGACTCATAAGGACCGGTTTCCCAGTTTCCATGGCATGTCAATTCCCCACATGGACGTGACGCCAGTCTGCTGCAGGATTACTAATTTGTTTTCAGCTGAGTGGACAGGAGCAACGTAAAATGACGTGTTTTGCTCAAGAACACATCGCGTTGTCCAGTCCAAGACTCGAAACCACAATCTTACGATCATGAGTCCAACACCCCTAACCACTAAGCCACCCTGAATGGACTGGAACAACGTGAAATGAAGTGTTTTCCATTATAGCTTTGAAAAAATAACTGTTCAAATCGAACTGCACTCTTCAAAACTTGCACTAAGAATAAGGAAAAGATAAAATTACTACCTGCTTTTACAGCAAGTTGATGCAGGTAGTTTATCCTGTCCACCCCCGACTTTTAGTACATGCAACTGAAAAAAACCCGCATTATTTATAGGATAATCCAATAATATTTACATATTAAATTCCCAAAGTGTGTAATTTTTCTGGTATATATTACATCTAATTTTCCTTTGCATCCCTTATTCGTCCAAAAGCACTAACAAAGTAAATAAATTTCGAAGGATTGAAGGTCAGTAGTAGAATTTATGAATAAATAAGGCATATTGACAAGTTAAGGCGCCGGAATGGCTGTGTAGCCTGCTTACTGCTACCAAGTTCGGCGTTGTTTTTCGTCGCGGTGGAAGTTTAGTCGTACGTGAAAAATTGAACATTTGAAGCACGACTACAGATAAAGCATTTGTTTTTGGGGAGCTTAGTGGGGTCTGCTGTTTGTATTTATGTTTTTTTTTCGAACAGGGGTCCCCACTGGGTTCCAGGCATTTGTTTGCCAGTGGTCGTGTAAGAAGACTCACTTCGTAGTGAGAATTGTATTTATTTTGGGAGGCGTGTCCCTCCGAAAACTTTTTAAAAATTTCTATGACTGTGTTTGTGCCCTTTCAAGTGGATTTTACCATAAAGCATAGGAATACAGCCAGAGTTGGGCGGAATACAGTTTGGATTATCAGAGTAGCAGAACTGTGTTGTGTTGTGTTACCATTTGGGATTATTTTCCTTCGCTCTTTCTTCTCCTGTCTGTCTTTCTGATCTTTTTTGAGTTTCTTTATAGACTTTCATTTGAAAATTTTGATTTTTGTTTGTGGATTTTTATTTTTGTTTTGGCTATAAACATGGCAACTGTGAATTCCGCTTTGGAGTGGCAAATTGTGGCCCCCGTAGAATGGTTGAAAAATATACAGAGAGGACGGTAGTGTTAAGGACATATTCTAAGGTCCTTGACACCATTAAGGTTTTCTCTCAGGAAGAAATTGAGGAGGAGTTGACAGACTATCTGTCAACTGTTAGGTTTATTCTCAGGGGTGCGAAGTTCGCAACTGTGTGTGTATTTTTTGACACCCTTGCGGAAGCTCGGGATTTTGCGAGCATGCCTTTGGAGGGGGAGAAAATTTTGTTTCTCCCTATTTATGGCGGTAGAATGTTGACAAGAGCCTGGGTGTGTGGGCTGCCACACGGTATAGAGGTCGAGTGGATAGAAGACATTATCCGTCGGGGTCTGGGTGGCGGCCCTGCCAGGCTCTTAAATATAAGATTATTGCCTGCGGTTGATTGGGTCGGCTCAAAATTGCTTTTGACCCTATGGACCCAATCAGCCGATGATCTGGTTTTACCAGATTTTTTAGCAATGGCCGGTTCCAGGTATCCGGTGATGGTTGAGGGACGACCCCACCAAATTTTACCTGTGCCTGGAATCGAGCCATATAAAGAAGAACTGTTGTCGGGACCAGGCAAGTGTCCTGGAATAGTTAATTGAAAAGGTGTCCCCTGCTCCCCCAGTGGAGGAAAAAGTCGAGGGGAGGAGGTAACCTCCTCGAAAACAAAGGGGAAGAAAAGATGCAAATAGCATATTTTGATACAAAAAAATGTACATATCCATATTGGAATTTATAAGTATTTTCTGTGTAGTGTAGTCTTTAGTAAATGCTTTTTCATAAAAGTTACACACGCACACACAAACACAAACTCACGCACGAACACACAAACACACGCATACATCCAAAAGTTGCTTCTGAACAATAAGGGCTGAAAGCAATTTATGCTCAGAAAATATATTTATTAAAATTATTTTACGACGCTTTGCAAATACTCTCGAACAGATCGGTCGTTCTGAACGATATACATATATATATATTTACATACATGTATATATATATGATATATATATATTATATATATATATATATTATATATATATATATATATATGTATATATATTATATATATATATATATATATATATATATATATCTAAATATATGTGTACATATACATATATAAATAAAATATACATGCTTATATATAATACATACATACATATATATTATACATATATATATAAATATAAATATATATATAATATATATATATATATATTATATAATATAGATATATATATGTATATATATATATATGTATATATATATATATATATATATAATATATATCTATATATTATATATATACATATCATAATACAATCATGTCATGGCATTGTGTGTGTACTAGAGTGAGGGATATACCCAAATGTACACAGTCACAACAAACGCATCTCCATACTACACACATACACACGCACACAAACACACACAAGCGTGCACATACATTCTCACTCACACACAGACATGCATGCACAAGCACATACGCAAACAAACAAAGAAACAAAGCAACGAACAAACAAACTCAGGAATCTGCTTGTGAGAGCGATGTTTCTTTGAAACGTATTTGCCAAGAGGGAAATAGGGAACAATTACTGATAGAAAGAAGCTATTCGTCTACAGGACACGCGCACACAGACACACACACACACACACACACACATGTATATATATATACAAATACATGTATAAATCTATATATATATATGTGTACACACACACTCGAACACATACACACAGAAACACACACAGACACACACACACACACACACGCGCGCACATATATATATATATATATATATATATATATATATATACAAAGATATATGTGTGTGTGTGTGTGTGCATGTGTGTATGCATATATGTAGGTGTGTATAAGTTTGATTGTTCTTGTTGTTCTTGTTGGAGTTGCAATGTTTTTGTCTTTTTCATTTTATTTCTTCACACATACATGTACACACACACACAGACATATATATATACAAACATATATATGTATGTGTGCGTGTGTGTATGCATATATGTAGGTGTGTATAAATTGGAGTATATTATAGATAGAGAGTTCGATGAATAGATATGAAGACGGTCAGACACCGATAGAATATGCGTATGTACATGTGTGTGTGTTCGCGCGCGCGTGTGTGTGAAGAAATAAACTGAAATTAAACGAAAGCATTGCAACTCCAAGAAGAAGAACAAGAAAAACCAAACAAAAACAAAACTAAGTAAAAAACTAAGTAAAAAATATGAAGAAAATAATCATAGCATCTCAGCAGAGGTGCTGCGGTTATGACTAAAACGTGTGTCCAAGATGACGGCCACCACTTACCCTACAACGATCACCAGCATGCATCACCACGACCACGACCACGACCACGACTACCAACCCCCACCGCCATTACCACCACTCCAGCACGATTACCATCACAATCATCACCAATACTACTAACAGAACCAGCAGCAGCAGCAACAGCAGGACAACCACCACCACCATCATCACCAACGCCACCACCAGCACCACCAGCACCACCACCATCACCACCACCTTCACCACCGACACAACCATCATCAACGCCACTGTCATCGTTAACACTACCAACACCACCGCGAAGACTACCACTTTCACCACCATCTTCACCACCACCAACACCACCATCACCACCACCTTCACCACCGCCACAACCATCACCAACGCCACCGTCATCGTTAACACTACCAACATCACCACCATCATCACCATCACCACCACCAACACCACCATCACCACCACCAACACCAACATGACCATCACCACCACCTTCACCACCGCCACAACCATCACCAACGCCACCGTCATCGTTAACCCTACCAACGCCACACCACCCAAGACCACCACCACCACCACCACCACCACCACCACCACAGTAACAACAAGCAAACAACAACAACACAAACACCAGCACCATCACGATAACAACAACAACAACAACAACTGCAAGATTAATAAGAATCCCAACGAAAGGAACAATATTGAAACATTGTTAATAGATAAATAGAATAATGGAAATATAGAAATGTGTATAGAAAGGTAATGCTGCAGGGCAGAGAGTATAGTGATGACGATGATGATGATGATGATGATGAGAGAGAGAGAGGGAAAGAGAGGGGGAGAGAGAGTCGTTTTATGTTGTGTGCGTTAGATACTCCACTAATAAGACAATTGTATTACTCATCTAAATGTATTACTATATTGTACGGAATATTACTCATCCGGATGACGGAACCGAAGTGACAAACAATATGTTTGATATATATATATATATATTATATATATATATATACATACATATATATACATACATATACAGGTATATATATATATATCTATATATATATATATATATATATATATATATATATATATATATATTACATACATACACACATACATATGTATATATATATATATGCATATTTATGTATATATATACATATATAATACACACACAAACACATATATATGTATATTATATATACATACATATATATATACATTTACTATATATATATATATAGATATATATATATAATATATATATATGTTTATATATATATATTTGTATACACACATACACACACACATATATGTATATATCTACACAAGTATTTTGTACATGTGCGTTTTCTGCGTTAAATGGAGAAGCGGTGACGAGTGATAATTCTGTAAATAATAATACGAATTATAAGCTTAAAGATTATAAGAGATCACCACGTATCCCTTAAAAAATCCCCAGAAAAGTCTGATATTGAGGCATGTGAGTCCTCGACGAAAAAAGTGGGTTTCACTACGCATGGGACACGAACCCACACCTCTTATATTCGCGATAAGTGTGCTAACCATTATATCAACTTAACTGTTATATTAACTTACCCACTCAGCACCACCACAGTGGGTAAGTTGGTGTACTGGTTAGCAAGCTTCTTTCGAATATAAGAGGTGTGGGTTCGAGTCGTATTTGTACTGACACCGACTTTTTTTTCCGTCGAGAGCTTATATGCCCTAATATTAGACGATTTTCTGTAGCCAGTACACTGTGGTCGCTTAGAAGCTATAAGCTTATAAATATTATTATTTACAAAATATTTATACATATATCTGTATACATATACACATACATACAAATATATATATATATATATATATTATATACGTACATACATACATATATATATATATATATATATATATAGGTGCAGGAGTGGCTGTGTGGTTAGTTGCTTGCTTCCCAAGCACATGGATCAGCGTTTAGTACCAATGTGTGTCATCTTGGGCAAGTGTCTTCTACTATAGCCTCGGGCCGACCAAAGCCTTGTGATTGGATTTGTCAGACGGAAACTGAAAGAAGCCCGCCGTATGTGTGTGTGTGTGTGTGAGTGTCTGGTTTTGTCCACCGACATCGCTTGACAACCGATTCTGGTGTGTTTACGTCCCCGTTACTTAGCGTTTCGGCAAATGAGACCGATAGAATAAGTACTTGGCTTACAAAGAATAAGTTCTGGGGTCGATTTTCCTCGACTAAAGGCGGTGCTCCTGCAAGGCCGCAGTCACATGAGTGAAACAAGTAAAAGAGTAATTATACACCTAATTTTAGAAAGGGATCAGCTTTATGCCTCACCACGCACAGCTAAAAATAGAGGTTAAGGTCCCTATTACCATCTTCTCGGAAATTTTAAGTTGGTAATTTGATCGTTAACGTCTATTTCTAGCAGTGCGTGGTGAGGTATAAAGCTGTTCCCTTGTTATAATTATGTATATAATTATAAAGTATTTCATATATACACACATATATCTTGTATCGTTTATCTTTTACTTGTTTCACTCAATAGACTACGGCCATGCTGGGGCACCACCTTCAAAAATATTCGTCGTCGAATGAATCGACCTCAACACTTATTTTATAGGTCACTTTTACCGAACCGCTAAGTTACGGGGACGTAAACACACCACCA
>NC_043018.1:27894784-27902284 GCF_006345805.1 Octopus sinensis
CGCCTTAAGCAGTATTTTATTAGAACAAATCGACCCCCACAACTAAGTTTTGTTTTAAAACCAAGTACTTATCCTATGGGTCTCCTTGCCGAACCGCTAATTTACGGGGACGTAAATACACCAACACCGGTTGTCATGCAGTCATGAAGGGACAATCGCAGAAACAAATGAACACACACATACACACACATATGCGACGGGCTTCTTTCAGTTTCCGTCTACCAAATCTACTCAAGGCTTTGGTGGCCCGAGGCTCTGGTGGGACTGAACTCAGAACCATGTCGTCGGGAAGCAAGGTTCTTAGTACACAGGCACGCCTGCGCTTAGTGTAAGACGCTTACAACACCTAGGTTTACCAATCGGTCACCAATCTATGTCCTAACTCTGGTGATCGGGTGAAAGCGTGTTTGTGCAGAAATAATAAACAACTTACGTTGGGATTTGCTATACTTAAAGCAAAATGTTCCTCAAAGAAATATATCATGGAAGATTATACTGGCTAAGTTGTTGGGGCAACTCACATCTCGGTATACTTTGTCGTTTATTGAGCTGTGCTCGAGTGCAACCAAATGCACCACTAACCTTTTTTTTTAGATATTTGGTGCTGAAAAACTTTAATACTATTTAGCTTGGTATAATGTAATAATTTTAATTTTATTAGTAATCTATCTTTTGCATGTTGTTAATAGTCGGAATCTAATTAATACTGATATCATTGTAACTACTTGGGAGAGTCCATGGCATCACAGACCAACATACCACCACCACCACCACCACCACCACCACCACCAAAACCACCACCACCACCACCACCACCATCACCACCGCCACTACCATCATCATCTTCATTACTAATAACACTAACAACATCGTTACTGTTATATTGTTAAATGATAGTAAGATTCGTATGTACTGACAAAAACACTCACAACACACACGTATATATATATATATATATTATATATATATATATATATATATTATATATATATATTATATATATATATATATATATATATATATATATATCTAATATATATATATATATTGATTATATGTATATTATATAATATATATATATATAGTAGACATATGTTACGAAAAGAAAATATAAAATACACGGAAATGTAAGGGTAGAATATGATGAAAAATCAACGAAAATGCACATTGCAAATAGAAAAAGGCTATTTATGACAGGTAACGACAAATATATACATTTAGATTGACTGAGGTAGTAATACGAGTCAAAAAAGTCATTATTATGAGATGATTAAAAGATGATAACAAAGTAAGAAAACAAAACGAACCATGGTTTACCCAAAGCTATTCATCGTATATATATATACATATACATACATGTATATGTGTGTGGGTGTATGCATGTATGTATGTATATATGAATGTGTATGTGTCTGTTGTGTGTGTGGTGTACTAAACCACGATAGAATAAAAAGGCGATGATCCTGACTGGCAGCCATTTTTAGGACACCTTAACTGGAAGGATCTACCTTAATATCTCAGACAACTGGCAGTTTCTCTCTCTCTCTCTCTCTCCCTCGCTTGCATACTCTTCCTCTCACTTCTCTCTCATCTGTCTCTGTTCTTTCTTTCTCTCTCTCTCTACCTCTTTACCTCTGTGTCCGTCTCTGCCTGTCACTGCCTCTCTCCTAATCTCCGTATTGCATAAATATCCTACCTAATGGCCACATGTCAAAGAAAGAATTTTTGCTGAGGAGTGGCATCGCTGGAGTCGATATTGTTGTTATTGTTGTTGCCAATTAACGTAGTTGTTGTTGCTGTTGTTGCTGTAGCTGTTGTTGTTGTTGTTGTTGTTGTTCTTCTTCTTCTTCTTCTTCTTCTTCTTCTTCTTCTTGGTGTGATTGCGGTTGTTGTTGGCTTCTTCTACTCTTCCCACACACTCTTCACACACACACACACACGCACGCATGCATGTATGTAAGTATGTATGTATGTATGTATGTATGTATGTATGTATGTGCGTGTGTATATGTATGTATGTATGTATAAAATGCCGGTCAAAATGCTTAGCGGCATTTCGTACGTCTTTACGTTCTGAGTTCAAATTCCGCTGAGATCGTCTTCTCTTATAAATCCTTCGTGCTCGATGAAATAAGTACTAATTGAACACTGGGATCCCAAGAACTTACTGACCTTGTGCCAAACTGTGAAACCAATACACATACACACACGCACACACACACGCACATACACACACACACACATATATATGTGTGTGTGTGTGTTAATCGATGTGTACAGTATTATATATATTCTTTGCGGCCAATATCACCAATCAGTTTCGCACTAAGGGTTCAACGGAGTGTTAGGTGACGGTCCGATTGCGTAACCCTGCGCTCATCAGAGATAGCCGTTGTAACTCGGACGTAATGGATATATAATATCGTACACTTCCATTAATAATATACCCACACTTCTGACAGACATATGAGTATATTTTCGTCTTGAATTATGGACTCTTAGACGGCTTGTACACACACAGACAGACACACACACACATACACACACACATACACTCCACACACTCATACATATATACATACACAAGTGCAGACACACATATATGCATATATATAATATTTGGCTGCTATTTCTAGCAAATCTAGCAGCTGATGCGCCATTACTTCTCAGATATTCATCTGGTATTTCAGTTGTTTGTCGAACCATCTGGCTACCAGTGTCTTGTAGCCAGGCACAAGGAACATATTTAAACAGTTGTTCCTTCATGTATTGTTAGGTGTTCGTTTGAAAATTTCTCTTGAGAAGACCATGTTGTTGTTGGTGTTGTTGTGTAATTTACTTAGCTATTTAATGTCTTCCTGTCTTATTTCCCTGTTCTTCAGGGAATAACATGATACCGTTTCGCCATCGCCGTTTTACATTAGACAAACATGGCGTCTTTTCCTGTTTCGTTATCTCTTGGGGAAAGAAATACCTTTTGGTGGACTTAATTTTTCATTGCGGCTTAATATTGCATAAACACACACAAAAAAAACACAACGCGCACACCACACACAAATTAAATATACACGCATGCAAACACATCAGACACATATATACTTACACATGTGCACGCACACCCCCACACACATACACACACACTCACACATATGCCACATACACACATGCACACAATCGCACAAACACACACACACACACACACACACACACACCACACATATATATATATATATATATATATATATATATATATGCATGAACATAGAAGCACACGCACGCAAATGCTACTTCGTCGGTTACGACGATGAGTGTTCCAGTTGATTTGATCAACGGAGCACCTTGCTCGTCTTATTAACACGTAAGTAGCTGAGCGCTCAACAGACACATGTGCCCTTAACATAGTTGCCGGGGAGATTCAGTGTGACACCGAATATGACAAAGCTGACCCTTTAACTTACAGGTACAACTCACTTTCCCTAGATGAGTGGAGTGGAGCAACGTGAAGTAAGGAGTCTTGCTCATGGACAACAACGTGCCACCTGTAATCGAACTCGCGACTTTACGACTGTGAGCTGAATACCGTAACTACTAAACTACGCTTTCACAGGTACGCACATACACAGGGACACACAAACACATACACACACTTATACACTCTCGTACTTACACGTAGGATCCACACTAGTCAACTGTGATTTAAAATTTTGTCTGCCGCTTATACAGGTCGTCATCGACTTACGACTACAATTGGTTCCGACTGACTGGTCGTAAGTCAGCCTATAGGCTTACATAGCTTTGATTTATATTTTTTTTATTCTTAAGGTACATTCTCAGGTAAAAGTCACACATAGTATTCTGTATTATACTATTATACTGACGTTAGTCAAAAATTTCAGAGTCTCAGTTGTCTTATAAATAAATACGAGGTTCCCTCGATGTCTCCGCGACAGGATAGTTATCCAATCATCGGGATAACAACAGTGGCGATCGATACCCAAACCTAGAGGAAGCGTTTGTTAGCTGACATCACCCACAACGGGTTAATTGCTGAGAAATTAAGCCCATTAGATTTCAGCTGGACTATTTATTATTGCTGTCGGGAGCTGGCGCGCCAATCGTCGTACAGTTGATCGGTCGTAAGTTGGAGAGGTCGTAAGCCGAAGACGACCTGTATATTGTTTCAGTTAGGCAAAGATACTGACTTATCATCTTCTGTGTTCCTTTGCTATCTTCCCTTTACTTCCTGTTTCTTTTCTTTCTTTCTGACTTTCTTTGATTCTTCCCCCACCCCACCGCAGCACTATACCCACAACAGGTCCAGATTGTTACAATATGATTAATTTATACATGTTGATCACACATTGTGATTTACCGTTTCATCTGATTTATCAAAGACGCCGAGAAGGGGAACTTTGAGATGGGGGTGCGAGGAAGCAGAACAAGAATCGGAAGTCAAAGAAAGGAGAAATAGAATACGGAAATAAGAAGGGAAAGATCAACCATATTGACCATCAACAGAAATAGAATTGTAACTTGACTTATATAAATAACTAGCAGTAATACCCGTCGTTCATCGGATAATTACTTTTACTCTTTCTCAGGAGTCACATTCAAAGCATTATTATATATATAATAATAGATTTCTCAACGGGGATTTCAGGGGAGAGTTTCAGGGAGTCGCTGGTGATGTATCGTGATGATAAAAAATCCGGCCTGCTAAAATTTGGTTAAAGTGATTCAAACTGCAGACTCAACGCAAAATGGTCACATTTAATTCAAAGCGTTAAAAATGTTATGAAACAATTGTAAGTGTTCACAAAGTCCAACGATAATACGAAAAAACCCTCAGGCTACATCCCGAAAATTCATTCTTTGCCGAATTTCTACAATGTTTACGGCGATTCGTTTTTATATATTGATTTTTATTTTTCATGCAATTGCGCATGCTTGCACGCGTGGTGAACACAGTTCACGTCAAATGCATGGGATAAGGCCTAAACAAACACATTATCGATTTTTGCACTTGCGAGATGAATTTCGGAACAGGAATAGAGCAATTCAATTTTCACTCGCCTAAACTTTAAGTGACCCATTTTTGTTGGTCTACGATTTGTTGGCTAGGAAGATATGTGCCGGGAAGTTAAACACAGACACACACACAAATACACACACAGACACACAAGTTGAGTTTTATATATATAGATATCAAATATAAATATGCCGGATTTGAATGCGATCCATCACTTAGAGCCAGCCATTAGAAAAGTCTCATATCTGCAGAGTGAGATTTGTAGAAGTATGCCTCATTCTGATCTGTGAAGCTTCATCATTTAAAAGGAGACTTTGAAATATTGGTAACACTATTGGTTGCTTGTTTAGTGAAATGTCAACTTTGAACAGACATATAAACTCTTGCTCTTTTACTCTTTTACTTGTTTCAGTCATTTGATTGCGGCCATGCTGGAGTACCGCCTTTAGTCGAGCAAATTGACCCCAGGGCTTATTCTTTGTAAGCCTAGTACTTATTCTGTTGGGCTCTTTTGCCGAACCGCTAAGTTTTGGGGACGTAAACACACCAGCATCGGTTGTCAAGCGATGTTGGAGGACAAACACACACACACACACACACACAATATATATATATATATATATATATATACGACGGGCTTCTTTCAGTTTCCGTCTACCAAATCCACTCACAAAGCTTTGGTCGGCCCGAGGCTATAATAGAAGACACTTGCCCAAGGTGCCACGCAGTGGGACTGAACCGGAAGTATACATGCACAGATACACAAATCTACCATCTCTCTATTTATCTATCTATATATCTGTCTATCTATCCATCTATCTGTACATCCATACATATATATCTACACACATAAATACATATATGCATACATATATGTACACACAGACACACACACACATTTTCATACATCCGTACACAGAGATATACAAACGCGCACACACTGTTACTCGAGCAGTTATACCCTCACCCCTTAACCCGACTTACATTGACACATGAGACAGCAGCAGGGCTAATAACGTAAAGGTAAGATGTCGTTGGTCGCAAGGGTGGGGGTGGCTGTTATAAATAGTTTTAACAACAACAACAACAGCACTACCAACAACAATACAACTGCCAGTCTCCTGTTGCTTAGCAATGTTATACAGATAAAAGGATTTTTCTGAAGGCACCAAACACAGCTAGATATATTTATTTTAGTTTTCAGTTAAAAATTACACTCACCATGCTGTGTGCATGTACATACATACGTATATACATACAGACATACATACATACATACAATCAAACACTTCCATACATACATACATACACACATACACACACACATACATACTTTCATACATACATACATACTTACATTCATACATGCGTACATACACACACACATACATACGTACATAAAACGCATACACGTAAATATACATATGTATATATATATGTGTATATATTACGATAAATACATACATATATATGTATGTATATTCATAGACATATATATAGATATATATATATATATATATATATATATATATATATATATATCTATCTATCTATCTATCTATCTATCTATCTATCTATCTATCTATCTATCTATCTATCTATTTGTCTGTCTGTCTATCTGCCTGTATATATATAAAATCATAAGTATATATCTACACACATTCCCGCACATACAAACACACACATATATTAAAAATAAAAGAATATGGATAGCAATGTATGTGTGCGTACACAAACACACACACATATATAGGTAGATATATGTGTGTGTGAAACGAATGTATATGTGTATGTATTAGTTTAGCTCTATATACATATCTCTATACACACACACACACACACACACACACACGCTCGCACCCTCCTCTCAAACAGAAACATGTGCATATATGTATATATCCTAAAACTTTTAAACAATATATTCGTTCTTTTGAAGTTGAGCGTTTGGATAAACCGGAAGTGGAGTTTGTTTTCAGAATAATAAACATTGAGGCAATTAAAATAAAGTAAAACGAAACAAAACAAACACACAAGTAACAAAATGGCAAATTTCGATTAATGATTTGATACAGAATATCTGAAACACGGAGACTCAATAACGACATGAAGATTTCTATAATAAACACAAGGTCCGATATGTTGTTGGAGGAGACATGTCTATCACCTCGACCCCAGCGATCGACTTGTTTCTTTAATTTGGTCGACCTCAAAAGGTTGTGAGTTCAATATCCACAACAACTACAATATCAACAATAATAACGTATATATTTACGACGACGGCATCTGCAATGGCCTAGTGGTTAGAACAGCGGACTCGCGATCGAGGGATCGCGGGTTCGAATCTCAGACCGAGCGATGTGTGTGTTTATGAGCGAAACACCTAAGCTCCACGCGGCTCTGGTAGACGGTAATGGCGAACTTCTGCTGACTCTTTTGCCACAACTTTCACTCGCTCTTTCCACCTGCATCTT
>NC_043018.1:27912284-27932284 GCF_006345805.1 Octopus sinensis
TAACGTGAGATGCTCAAGAGCAGAGCGCAGTACCTGGATTCGAAACCACAACGTTATGACCGTGAGTCGGTAACCAAACGCGCGTGCAAACCGGTGAAGGAGTGGTTGTATGATAGATAGCTTGCTTACGAACCACATAGCACCTTGGGCAAGTGTCTTCTACTATAGCCTCGGGCCGACCAAAGACTTGTGAGTAAATTTGGTAGATGGAGACTGAAAGAAGCCCGTCGTATATATATATATATACCCAGGTGGTGCTATTAAGTTAGACATGGCCTGGGCCAATAATGGCCGAAATCTATCAAAGTATCAAAGTATCAAAGTATATATATATATATATATATATAGTATATATATATATATATAAATATATAAATATATATATATTTGTATGTTTGTGTGTCTGTGTTTGTCCCCCCACCCCAACATCGCTTGACAACCGATGCTGGTGTGTTTACGGTCCCGTAACTTAGCAGTTCGGCAAAAGAAAACGATAGAATAAGTACTAGGCTTACAAAGAATAAGTCCTGGGGTCGATTTGCTCGACTAAAGGCGGTGCCCCAGCATGGTCACACTCAAATGACTGAAACAAGTAAAAGAGTAAAAGTGTATATTGTACAAGGAAATTGATGTTAAGGTATTTTAATCTTATTCTCTCGAGTATAATAAACGTATCAGTTATACGCCGTCAATCAGGTCATTGGGACCCTTCGTAACTTTCGAAAATCTCGGGGATAGAGTTAAAAGAAGAGTCCTTCAGTATTAGCTGGAGCCAAGACTCAATCGAAAAAAAAAGAAAAGAAAACACCCAGAAGAAGTAGAATAATAAATGAAAATAATAGAATTGAGAAAAGCTTCGAACAATTCAGAGATGAAGCTAAATAAACCTTGATATATTTCGGGTGCAAAGGTTCATATTCAGGAGCGTACAATCAAATAAGCATGTGTCTACATAGATCTTGCTATTTAGATAGTCGGATGAAAACAAGCTGAGTATGTAGAAAACAAGCTAAACTTGGGATTAGAAAGGAAATCTCATACCCATGCGAACTCATGCCTGCACCTTCCTTCACACTGACTTTGGTGGTTATAGCTCGAAGTGGTAATTAGGGAGAAGCAGCACTCCCCAGTATATGAATACTTCGTTTAGGTAAATTAAGATGTTAACTTGTGGAGAAGATGTGTGTCTACTTACCATACATGCACCCTCCCACACAGGGGTACACTCACACAGACACACATAATTATGTGTGCGTGTGTTTATATATATATATATACATATATATGTACATATACACGCACAAATATATATTTATATATCTACAGATATATACATGTATATGTATATGAGTGTATATATATGTATACATATATACATACATACATATATATATATATATATATATATATATATGAGGTATATATATGTATACATATGACATACCATAAATTATATATATATATGAGTGTATATATATGTATACATATACATATATATATATATATTATATATATATATATATAGATATATAATATATCTACATGTATATATATATATATATATATATATATATATATATATATATATATATATATATATATATATGCAGATATTATACATACATGCATACATATATATGCAGATATATACATATACATACATATCTATGTTTATATGCGTGTTAATGTGTGCATACGTATGTGTGTGTGTGTATGTTTGTGAGCGTTTAAATGTCTTTCCAGTATCCCACCCACAACTGCGCCCTCCACACTCCGCCGTCCTACCATCCTGCACAAAAGTGATTCAACATGACAGAATTTGTGTATTTCCGTGTTTCTCCTCCTGCTCTGTCGCTGATCAAAAGAAGACACATCCAGTGCAACAATGTCGGCCGAACCTCAACCGGAAGTTACCTTTGACCTGGTGGGCATGTCTTCTTTGTTGACACAACTGATTGGTTACAGCTACTTCCGGAATGAAACTTAACATTTAAAGAGACGGAGAGGGAAAGAGAAAGTAATTGAGGCAATTGAAACAGAGAGAGAGAGAGAGAGAGAGAGAGAGAGAGAGAGAGAGAGAGAGAGAGGAGAGAGAGAGAGAGAGAGAGAGAGAGAGAAAGAAAGAGAAAGTGGTGGTGGTGGTGGAGAGACACAGCAAGAAAACAGAGATTGATAGAAAAGAGGTAATGAAGGACCGAAAGAAAGACGAGTGAGAAAAAGAGAATCAGGGAAAAAGAGAGAGAGAGAAAGAGAGGGTGAAAGAGACAGAGAGGAAGAGAGGGTGAAAGAGTGACAAAGGAAAGAGAGAAAGAGCGAGGGAGAAACAGAGAGAAAGGGATAAAGATGGAAGAAGAAAGGTTTGAGAAGAGGAGATAAAGAGAGAGGGAGAGAGAGAAAGAGAGAGAGAGAAGTGACTTAAAGAGTGAGAAGAGAGAAGGAAGTGAGACAGAAGAAAGAAGAGTGAGAAGTGAGTAAGCCAGAGAGAGATAAAATAAGAGAAAGAGAGTGGGAGAAAGCGAGAGAGAGAGAGAGTATGAGAGTGAAAAGAAGAGAGAAAAAGTGGAGAAAGGAGAGAGAGAGAGAGGGAGAGAATAAAAGAAAGAAAATGGAAAGAATAAAGATTTCTTTAATGTATATATTTTCAAACGTACACAGCACATACTCATTCACTTACACACGTGTAAGTACACAGACACACAGACACACACACACACACACCACTCACACACATATATATATAAACACACACATCCCCGTACTCACACGTGGTACGGGTATGTGTTTTGGATTAACATTAAGCTGTTATTTTGGCCTCTTTACACGAGTATCGTCTTTTAAAGCGATTTTCGTTTTGTTTTCTTCCACTTCTTCCTTTTACCATTTCAAACGTGATTCCTTATTTTCATAACACCATTATTCTATTCTTTTAGCATCATACACTTATTTTGTCAACATAATTTCGCGCTTATTATAGATTTACCATTTTTTTCCCGCTTTGCTTTCTTTTTCACAATTTTTTTTTTTGATAATTTTTTTTGCCTCCTTTTCATTTTTGGGAGCCCAATCTTCCCTTTTTCTTCGCTATTTTTACAGTACACGGACGCGCACACACGTAAATTACACACGTACACACTCACACATGCATACACACATACACACACTCGTGCACATACATACATACATGCAAACGTATGCTGGAAGTGTATGTCTTCAAATATATATATATATATATATATATATATATATCAAAGCAATTCATTTAATCTTTATCTGTCTATGTTTGTTGTTGTTACTATGTTTGTATGTGTGTGCGTGTGTGTGAGTGCGAGAGTATACACATGTCTATACCTACATACATACCTCACACACACACACACACACACGCACGCATGCAGGCACACACACACACATGTGTATGTATATGTGGAAATGTAATAATTGTTACTTTTATGTTGTTTATCGCCGACAGCAAAAGAGGTAGAACAAGTTTTAGCGAGCAACATAATTAATTGTACATACATACATTAATAATTGTAAATGCAATCCCATCTCCTTTTTACATCAAGGAAATAATTACGAATAAATTAACTGCTAAAATATTCAACTTTAAAGTCACATTGTAGATATTATAAACACTAGTTAGGGAAAAAAACATTAAAAAAATAAATAAACGGTTCCATTGGCGGGCTTCGAACGACATATCTATAGCTTACTGGATGACTCTTTTACCACCGGCAAACACCTGTTAATAGATCCCATCTTTAAGGCGGCGATACACACACACACAAACACAGATATATATATATATATATATGCCGGAACGTGGCCAGGATTTAAGCCCTCAGTTTCCAAGAGATGGGTTAAGTTGATGTCAGTCCTTAGTACTTGACTGCTAGATTATTTTATCGTCCCCGATAGGATAAAAGGAAATTTCAAGTTGACCATGATGGTACTTGAACTCAGGTTGTAAAGACCCGGAAGAAATGCCGCTAAGCCTTTTTTTCTTGGTAACGTGGTAACGATTCTGCCAGCTCGTCGCCTCACCGACAGTACTAAAGAACACCAATTAATCGTATCTTCTCCACCTAGCTCCTGCCTCCTCTCTGTTCCTCTGAAATAAGCCTCTTTAAATCTATTTCTCTCTTGTGTGTTTAAACTATGCTAATTTTAATAACGGACCAATTATTTTGTATACACAAATATGAAACGATCTTTAAGAAAAATCGCATAGAATAACGCTATAATTGTTTTAAAGAATTGGTATATTGGTTTTAAATTTTGGCACAAAGCCAGCAAGTTCGGAAAAAGGCGTAGGTTGATCATATCAACTCCAGTGCCCAACTGGTACTTACTTTATCGACCCCGAAATGATAAAAGGCAAAGTCCACCCCCGTGGAATGTGAAATCAGAAGTAAGATAGGTGAAATGGTGCTAAGCATTTTGGCTGGTGTACTAAGACTGTACCACTTCGCCGCCTTAATGAAGTAGTATAATCGTTACTATTATAAACAAAAGGCCCGTGATTTTTGCGGAAGGGGATAGCCGATTACATCAATCCTAGTGCTCAGCTGGTACTAATATACTTATTTTATAGGCTCTGTAAGGCTGAAGGCAAAGTCGACGTTGGTTAAAACCGAACTCATAACGGACAAAATGTCGCTAAGCACTTTGCCCTGGTGTGCTAACGTTTCTTATTTCTTTATTGCCCAGAAGGAGCTAAACATAGATGGGACAAACAAGGACAGACAAAGGGATTAGGCTGATTAAGTTGACCTCAGGAATTTGAACTCAGAACGTAGCGGCAGACGAAATACCGCTAAGCATTTCGCCCAGTATGCTAACGATTCTGCCAGCTCGCCGCCTTAACAACATCAGTAACAATAGCAACAACGACAAGAACACCACCATGTAGATTTCCTTCTTTGACACAAGGAACCTTTACAACGAAAGGCAATAGATGAGGCTATGTGATGTTCATGACGTTCCCTTCGTCATTCTAGAAAGAAACAAAGTGATATGCTTTGAACCGGAAAAGGACGCAGGCAGGTACGAAGCCTCCGGTCAGGAATCCCGGCTTTGCTCCAATTTGCTTAGACCAACTCGGTGACTAATCTTTTCCAATGAACGATGTTCAACAACTATTAATCACAGACTCTCATGTCTTCAAATGCGAGTTGTGGATGGGGTGGGTGTAGCTGTGGCGTTCATACATTTCTCCAAAGTCATTAACGGAAGTGTAAATAGATATCGCCACTACAATCTACGTAATTAAGCTCTCACAAGACTCTCTCACCAGTGATCGACAAAATAATTTATACTATACAAATGTAGCTGTGCATGCATGTATGCAGGCATACACATCATGCACACACATATACATGTATGTCTACATACACGCATACATACGTGCCTACACGCTTGCATGTGACTGTGGATATGCGTGTATCGTGAGTTTTATCTCTTTGCATGTATGTATATATGTCTATATATAAATGCTTATGTATATGTATAATATATATATTATATATATATATATATTATATATATATATATATATATTATATATATATATATAATATATATATAAATGTGTGTGTGGGTGTGTAGGTACAATATACAGATATGTGTATATATATATATATGTCTTTATGAATATAATTATATATATAAATATATAGGTGTATTTGTGAGTGTGTGTGTATGTGTGAAGAGACATACGATTGTCAAATGGTAGCATACACACACACATATCCACAAGCACACACACATGCACCATAACAACAACAACACAAACAAAAAACCATCCAAATTAAGCACTTCATCCTCCTCCACCTCCTCCCCTCCTCCTCCTCCTCACCACCATCATCATCATCATCATTACCATCATCATTACCATCATCAACATCATCATTATTATTATTTGATTTAAATTCTATTTCATAAAAGGTGAGAACACGAGGCCGCCTCACGATGAAGAGGAGGGTGAACGAATTGACCAGCAACAAATGATATTGTGTGTCCCCCCGAACGCAAAGCCTGCAGGAATTGAAGGCGAAGGCGGCGACCCGAAGCGATAACGGAATTCTTAAACCGTCAGGGACGAAAATTGAATGCCGTTGTCGGGACTGTTGTGTTGTTGTGTTGTACTTAGCGAAGTGCTTCGTCCATATTATATCGACCCCAGAGGGAACGGAGCAATAATGTGCAGCATATTTCTGTAGATAGATAAGGTTAATAAGTATTAAAGTGTGTCTTAATTCGAAGTATTAATTGTGGTCTATTAATACCTATTATTGGTATTACTGCTTCTGCTTTCTATATTTGACGGTGCCATGCAGTCAACACCATTTATTGCGGACCTGGCGGGCCTTCCTTGTTGGATATGGAGGAATGACAGCGAGAGAGAAAGAGGGGGAGAGAGGGGGGAGATAGAAAGAGAGAGAGGGAGAGAAAGAAAAAGCGAGAGGAGAGAGACAGAGATTGAGAGAGAGGGAGGGAGAGGGAGATGCGGGGATGCAAGGAGAAATAAATTAAATGTGTGTGATGGGAAATGCCATGTATATATATATATATATATATATATATATATTATATATATATATGTATATATATATATATGTATTGTATTTATATCTATGTAAAACATATACCGATATATATCAAGACATACGCACACACACACACACACACATATATATATATATATATAGAGAGAGAGAGAGAGAGAGGAGAGAAAGAGAGAGAGAGACATCTGTATACACATGCATATATATATATATTCATACATGCACATATATGTATATTATACATATATACATACATGTGTGTGTGAGCGTGAATATACGTACGTACATATATGTGTATGTATATATATATATATATATATATGTGTGTGTGTGTGTGTGCATGTATTCATATATCTATAGATCCAGAAGGAGATAGATACAGAGAGAGAGAGAGAGAGAGAGCGGGAGATGGAAAGAGAGGGAAAGAGAGAAACAGACAGAGAAACAGCGAGAGAGAGGAAAGACTATGGAGAGGAAGCGAGTGATGGGTTGTCGTCGATGATAGATACGAGGGGGTAGTTAGTGATAGGGGGTGATAGTAAGAGAAGATGAAGACGGCGGCTGAAGCAGCGGCGGCGGCGGCGGCAGTGGTGGACACAGGAGAGGAAGAGGGAGGGTATCGGTAGTGTGATGAGATTAGCGAAGTGTAATTAGCTGGTTCGTTGGTTGATTGGTTGGGTGGTCAGGTGCTTGGAGGGTGTGTGCGTATGTGGGGTGGGGGCGGGTTGATGGTTGTGCAATGTCAGCAAAGGTGGCTGTAAATGGGGGAATGAGTGAAAGGTGGTGGTGGTGGGGAGAGAATGAGAAGCTGAGAGAAGACGTAACGGGGTGATATGGAGTGTGGGGTGAGTGCGGTAAGAGGGAAATAAGAAGAAAGAAAGTGGGTTATGGGTAGGTTGGTAGGTAGGTAGGTAGGTAGATATAGATAGAATCGTAGGAGTGTAGATAGGTGGATAGATGGATAGATTGACGGACAGACAGACAGACAGACAGACAGATAGATAGATAGATAGATAGATAGATAGATAGATAGACAGATATGTTTCTTTATTAGCCACACAGGGCTGCACACAGACGGGATACATTACAAAGTAGAGCTTTTCTTTTTGGGGAGAGAAAAAAATATAAAGGTGGGGGTAGGTTTTAGATAGATAGATAGATAGATAGATAGATAGAGTGACAGATAGATAGATAGATAGATAGATAGATAGATAGATAAATAAATAGACAGACAGATAGATAGATAGATAGATAGATAGATAGATAGATAGATAGATAGATAGATAGATAGATAGATAGATAGATAGATAGATAGATAGATAGATTTACAGATAGATAGATGATAGGTAGATAGATAGATATATAGATAGTTAAGTGAAGAAGGTAACGGATGTCAATGAAAACATATGGACAGATGAGTGATACAAAGATGGACAGGAAGACCAGGACGGAACATTCGTGGCTTTATATTCATCAGTCAAGCTTCCAATTATCACTACAGTTTCGGCCTGTTACAGTTGAGACTGTTCAAAATCGGCAGGCCCAAACCTCTAAGCTAAGGTCATTACATTTCTGGAAGAAAGCGGGCAAATATGTGTGACAACACGGACAAAATAACGAAAAAAAAAACGGAGAAAATGTCACACGATTACGAATACAAACAACAAGAATATCAACAGGTGTCTTTCGCCTAAAAAGGCTGAGCTAAGGTTGGGTGTGAAGTGGCAACCTTGCGGCAACAAACGTACTTGAAAGTAAGGAGGCTAAAAAAGAAGGTATTGTGGGAGCGGTGGTCAGGCCAAAGCCTATAAACATACATTCACATACATACATACATACTTATGTATATACATATATATTACGGAAATGTACTTGCATAGCACGTTACTTGATCTGGGATCGTATGCTGAAATAAAAATAATTGCAGCGTAGAAGGTGTTTGTAAGCCTTTCAAGTACACACAAAAACCGTTAGCTTCCCTTAAACATTTAAATTTCATTTGTGTCAAAATATTTTCGTTGCTTTGAAACCGCAATCCGTTCACTGACAAAACTCGGTGATGCATCAAGTTTTGTCAGCACCAAGTTTTGTCAGTGAACAGGTTGCGTTTTCAAAGCGACGGAAATATTTTGACACAAATGAAATTTAAATGTTTAAGTGAAACTAACGGTTTTTGTGTGTTTTTTAGTCGCTTCCATACAGCAATTGTTTACACACGCACACACACACACACAAACACACACACACACACACACACACACACACACACATATATATATATATATATATATATATATATCGTTTTGGGATTTGGTTTGCAAGATTCTTTATGTGAGTCCGTGTGTTGAAGCATATTCTGTTGTGTCTGGGGAGAGTCATTCTCTCTTGGTGCCTTACACTTCCCTGTAAAATTTCCACTTCTTTCTTTTTTTTTTTTTTCAATAAATTTTCGTTGCGCCTTGCAACCTTTTCAATAATTTTGACTGAAACACCCCAGGCACAAAAGTATATATATATATTTATATCAGAGGCGACTGCAGGTCATCAGCGTCACTCAGACTTATCACAGATTTTGCAAAAGACACGTGCCTACTCGAAGAATTTCACATTTTGCCGCCTTATTTCTAGCTCCAAATGGCTTATTCTCTATACCTGGCACTTTGTCTTACTCTATTTGAAAGTTAAGGGTAAAAATAAAGCAACCCTGAAAAACACGACTGATCTTTACATACGGATGTACAGAATAACAGCAAGTAACGACAACAGAGAGTACAGCAAACATCAGCGATCTGACTGTCGCCTTTAGACTTGACAAGAGATGCCAGCTAGCCTTTTACACCTACCAGTATCGTTTGCATTTTCTTTCTTCCTTTTCTTTTACTTGTTTCAGTCATTTGACTGCGGCCATGCTGGAGCACCGCCTTTAGTCGAGCAAATCGACCCCGGATCTTATTCTTTCGTAAGCCCAGTACTTATTCTATCGGACTCTTTTTGCGAGGGGAATATGTTAAATAAAATCATAATTAACCGATCGTCCTGAATTTTTCTTTTACCCAAAGCGAGAAACTGTCCAGCCTCCCTCGTACATAGCAATGTTGTGTTGTTGGCGATGCCATCGGTGGTGGTGTTGTTGGCGACGTAGCTGTTGAATGGCCTAGTAGTAATGATGATGATGACGATGGTGGTGCTGGTAGCTATGACGATGGTGGTGTTGCTGGTGGTGGGGAGGATGATGAGAGTAATTTGGATAGAGTGGGGTGTCGCTGGCGCTTAGATTAGAATTGCCATCGTTATAGAGATTCCAAAACCACTATCCTACGGCAAATTCCTGTTGATGGATTACATGTAAAGTCTTAATTGAACCGTATGTTACAGTTGTTGAAAGGAAAAGGCGAAGAGGAGAGGAAGGAAGAAATAATAGGAGAGCAAGGGACACAAAGAGACTGAGAAAAGGAGAGAGAGAGGATGGGGCGGGAGGAAGTCAGGTGAGGAAGAGGAGTGGTTTATCAAGTGATTAGCCTGGAGCTATGCAGAAAGGAAAGTCTGAGAAATAGAAAATAAAATGAGAGGGTGGGTGGGTGGGTTGTGACGAAGTGTGTGTGTGTGAGGAACAATAGTGAGGGAATGCATGTGATCTATAAGAAGACTAACTGCAGCCCTGTGTGTGAGTATGTATGCATGTGTGTGTGAGTGTGTGTGAGTATGTATGCATTTGTGTGTGAGTGTGTGTGAGTATGTATGCATGTGTGTGTGCGTATGTATGTATGTATGTATGTATATATATATTATATATATATATATATATATATATATATATACATGCAGGATACACACATCTTTCTATATATTTAAATTTGTACAGAGATTATATATATAATACATATATATATATATACCTATGTATATGTGTATGTATCTATGTACGTTTATGTGAGCGTTCGTATATATTTATTATATATCTATATATATATATATATACTATATATATATTATATATATGCGCATATATATATATATATATCTATATATATATATATATATATATATATATATTTATATATATCCAAATATGTGTATATATATATATATATATATATGCGCATGTGAACGTGCGCGCATACATATATACATTACATGTATCTGTGTATGTGTATATGTCTCTATATATATAAACACACGTATATGAATGTGTGTGTGTGTGTGTGTGTGGTAATCGTAGGAAGGATGTGTGCGGTATGGTCTGCGATGTCTGTGGTCATTAATATGGCCGACAAGCACCAAACAGGCGCTAGTTAACGGGTCTATTGACTTAGGCTGTGAGGTGAGAGAGATTCGTATAGGGGAGTGGGTTGAGGTGTGGGGGTTATGAGTAGGGTGGGAGGGCGATATGTATTGGAGGGAGAGAAATGACCAGGCTGTTGTTGTGATGAGGATGCCGTTGATGACGACGGTGGAAGTGCTGCTGCTGCTGCTGTTGATGATGATGATGGTGGTGGTGGTGATGGTGGTGATGATGACGATGACGACGACAACGACGACGACGATGATAATAGTGATGAATATGGTGATTGTAAAAACAGTTGTGTCAGACGTAGATGGGTGTCGACTAGGACGATGATGATGATGATGTTAGGGTGATAATTACGGCAATGATGATGATGATGATGATGATGATAATGAAGAGGATGCCAACGACGACGACAACAATGACGAATGCGTTTGATAACTATGAAGATGACGACGACGACGACGACCAAGATTGCGATGATGACAGAGAACACGACGACGATGATGATAAAGATGATGATGATGATGATGATGATGATGATGATGAAGATGATGATGAAGATGATGATGATGATGATGATGATGATGATGGTAGTGGTTGTGGTGAGGATGGTGATGGTGGTGGTGAGGATGATGATGGTTATGGTGGTGGTGATGATGATGATGATCATGGTGGTGGTGGTGGTCACGATGGTGATGGTGTAGATGACGACGATGATGACGACAGTGATGGCGGTGATGACAATGAACACGATGACGACAATGATGATAACGATGTTGGTGCTGCTGCTGTTTATGATGATGATGATGATAATGATGATGGTGGTGGTAATGATGAGGATGGTGGTGCTGCTGCTGGTTATGATGATGATGATGATGATAATGATGATGGGGACGTTGGTGGTGGCCACGATGATGATGGCATCAATGACGACGATGATGACGACTACGATGACGACGACGACGACAACAACAATGGTGGTGGTGGTGATGGTGATGCTGACACTGCCAGATAATCGTTAAGGCCGGACGTTTTTGCTTCAGCAGATCCATGCAAGAGGTTAGTGGCTGCTTGACACTTTTAATCACACACGGATTAGATGACGCTGTGTTTTAGGATCAATCTAGTTATAGACGGACAGATTAGAGGCCGGGATGTTGCAGGGATGGACTTGCGCATGTGTAACCGCGTGCGCATGCGTGCGATCATGTGTGTGCTTATGTGCGTGTGTGTGTGTGCATGTGTATATGTGTGCGTATAAGTATGAGTACGTGCATGTGTATATGTGTGCGTATAATTATGTTTTACTTGCGTGTTACATGGGTGTGCCTGCGTTTGTTTGTGTCTGTGTGAATGTGCCACCGCAGGAATATGTGTGTGTGTGTATGTACGTGTACGTGGATGTGAGCGTGTGTGTGTGTATGTGCGAGTACGTTGATGTGAGTGTGTGAACCTGTGACTGTGTGTGTGTGTGCGTGTGTATGTGCGTGTATGTTGATGTGAGTGTGTGAACCTGTGACTGCGTGTGTGGTGTGTGTGTGTGTATGTGGGTGTACGTTGATGTGAGTGTGTGAACCTGCGACTGCGTGTGTGTATGTGTGTGTGTATGTGTGTCATTATGTGTATGTGAATGTGTGGGAATTTCATGTTTATGTGAATATGTGCGTATCAGTGGCTGGATTTGTGGTTGTGTGTGTGTGTATATATGGCCATGTTTATGTGAATGTGTGTGTGTGTGTTTGTGCGTGTGTCTGGCTGTGTGTATAAGTGATTCTGACTGTGTGTGTATATATGTGAGTGCATGTGCGTGTGTATGCGTGTGTTTCTTTTAGCGTGTATATGTGTTTGTGTGTATTTGCAAGTACCCGTGTCTGGGTTGATTCCGCACGATTGTGTCTTCATGTGTATGTGTGTGTGTCACGATTTCTGTGTCATCTTACTTGTGTGCGTGTGTGTATGTATGATTATGTGTTTGTGTGTCTAAGTTGGTAGTCTTGGGTATAAGATTATATGCGTAGCAACGTGTGTATGTGTGCATGCGGAAATATGTAAGCTGTGTGTGTGTGTGTGTGTGTGTGTGTGTGTGTGTGCGTGCATGTGCATGTGTGAGACTGTGTGTGTGTTTCTGTTTGTGTGGATGTGTGTAGGAATAATGCTGAATGTGTATGCATGTATGTTTGTATGCATGCATGCATGTATGCGTGGGTCTATGTATGTATGAATATATTTAGGCGCAGGAGTGGCTGTGTGGTAAGTAGCATGCTTACCAGCCACGTTGTTCCGGATTCAGTCTCACTGCGTGGCATCTTGGACGAGTGTCTTCTACTATAGCCTCGGGCTGACCAAAGCCTTGTGAGTGGATTTGGTAGACGGAAACTGAAAGAAGACCATCATATTTATATATATATATATATATATATATATATATATATGCGTGTGTGTGTGTGTGTTTGTGCGTGTGTTTGTGTATATATGTGTGTATGTTATATGTTTTGTGTTGTGCCGTGTGTTAGTCCCCCCCCATCATCGCTTCATAACCGATGCTGGTGTGTTTACGTACCCGTAGCTTAGCGGCTTGTCAAAAGAGACTGAGAGAATAAGCACCAGGCTTAGAAAGAATAAGTCCTGGGGTCGAATTTGTTCGACTAAAGGCGGTGCTCCGGCATGGCCGCCGTCAAATGACTGAAACAAATAAAAGAATATGTATGTACATGTTTATGAATGTATACATGTGTGTATGTATCTATGTATATATGTATGTATGTATGTATGTATGTATGTATGTATGTATGTATGTATGAGTTTGCGTATGTATGTATGTGTATATATATAAGTGTATGTATGATTTGTATATATTTATATGGATGTATGTGCGTGTGTGTGTATGAAAGTTATATATATATATATATATATATATATGTCATGAATGCATTTGTATGTAATATGATTATGTATGTGTGTATGTATATGCATATATATCCATATATGCTTGTATTTATGTTTATATGAATGTGTAAGGGAGTGAATGAATGTGTGTCTGTGTGTGAGGGATACAAAATGAATAGAGGCAATATATTAAAAGAAAGAGAATTATAAGATGAAGAGGAAATGTAAGGATTGTAGGTGTTTATCCTCATTTCAAATTCTCATCAACTCTTTTGTAGATGGAGATAAAAAAAACCGTCAGGAGACAGAAGGAAGTAAATGAAAAATAGGATATACTCGTAATTATTTCTCTACCACCACGCCACCTATTATACTTCACCCCATCTCATATCGCCTTCTCTCTTCATACCCTTCCTCTATTTCCTAACCATTTCCTCCTGTCTTTGACGAAGGATATTGAAAGCGGAATGAAGAAGATGGCATTTGTCGTTTGGAAATAATGGCGGCTTGCATGTAATCGGTGAAGATCCGTGGTGTTCGGAAGTTATCAGTTGTGTTCGATAGTCGCCGGTGGTGTTCGGCGGTAGTCGTATGTTGGTCTTCTTTTCTTTGACAAAAGACAATGGAAGCAGGATGAGAAATAAAGGGATCTTTTCGGTTTAAACGGCAGTTTTTAACATAATTTCCACGTAACTAAACATTTTAAAACTTCATATACTGGTAGAATGTGTTTATAAAACATCTTTTTCTCTTGGCTTTATTGAGAAAATTCTATAGTTTGTAAGATATTTGTTGTTTTTTTCTTCAATTTCTGCAATTACAACCAATCAATGACGTCCATTGAGGTAAAAAAACATTCTGTGCCGTATGAATATGTCCCTCGTTTAAGAAACAGATTGGGTTTATTTACATTTCTGAAGAAAAAAATATACCCTTCCCCCCACCCCTAAGCCTAAGCCTAACCCTAACTAACCCTAACCCTAAAAGAGATTGAAATGCAATAGATCGATACTAGGGTCATAATTATGGGTGACAATTTCATATGACACCGCTAGAAAAGACTGCCGTTCAAACCGAAAAGATCCGATTTTTGTAATTATTTGTCCTGATATTTCCTGTCTTTTTGGAAATTATGGTGATTTGCAAGTAATCGGTGAAGGTCGGTGGCGTTCAGTAGTCGCCGATAGAATTCGGTGATAGGCGTTCGTATGCTGGTCTTTCTGTGTTTGACGAAAGATATTGTAAGCAGAATGTTAAAAAAAATGTGTTTAGTAATTATTTGTCCTGATATTTCTGGTTGTTTGGAAAAAATAGCGGTTGGCACATAATCGGTGAAGGACGGTAGTGTTCGGAAGTTGTCGGTGGTGTTCGGAAGTTGTCGGTGGTGTTCGGTGATAATCGTAAGTTGGTCGTAGTTGCTGTTATTATACAATCATGGGCGAAGCGCTTGTATGATGCTATTTGTTAGACATAGATAATAGTGCAAATATGCCTACGTTTCATATGTTGTATACTTGCATGTTGAATGCATTTTGTATGTCATTGTTCAGTTTTATATCAACATTTCTTGCTGATAGAGAAAGATACGGTTTCTAACCTAGATTCAAGGATCCTTCATAGAGCAGCAACAGGGTTCTGTGTATGTATGTATGTATGTATGTATGTATGTATGTATGTATGTATGTATGTATGTATGTATGTATGTATGTATGTATGTGTGTGTGTATGTATGATGTATTTATGTATGTATGTTGTATGTATGTGTGAATGAGCTGCTTCAGCTCAGTCAGCTGGAACGTGAATATGGCTGCGGTGGGCTAGCATCCCGTTCCTGGGGACAATATTGTTATCTCGGTCAGGTATGCGCCATGGTAACAGGGTAAGCCCATATTATGACGCCTAGTCCTAAGGGATCATGATGACATTGATACTGCTGCTACTGCTGCTTCTGATGATGATGACGATAGCAGTGATGTCCCCAGTACTCAACCACTCTGACTTTGTCCCCTCTATGTATAGCCCCACAAGGGGCTAAACAAAGAGAGGACAAACAAGGACAGACAAACGGATTAAGTCGATTACATCGACCCCTGTGCGTAATTGGTACTTAATTTTTCGACCCCGAAAGAATGAAAGGCAAAGTCGACCTCGGCGGAATTTGAACCCAGAACGTAACGGCAGACGAAATACAGCTACGCATTCTACCCGGCGTGCTAACGATTCTGCCAGGTCGCCGCCTAGTTATTATTTTATCGACCCCGAAAGTATGAAAGGCACGGTCGACCTTCAAGGAATTCGAAATTAGAATCTAAAGATGGACAAAATGCCGCTAAGCGTTTTACCTGCTATACTATTATGCTATGCGTTACCTGCTATGCGTTTTACCTGCTTATATATATATATATATATATATATATATATATATATATATATATGATATATATATATATATATATATATATATATATATATATATATCTAAAATTTAAAAAGAGATAAATCAATAAGAATTATCAGGTAGTTAGCGTGAAAAGCCTCATAAGAGAAAAAACTCAGTAAATTTTTTCACTTGAAAAATTTTATTTATATTATATAGAGGGCATTATTACACATAAATGCCACACGCTAGGAGGGACTTTTAAAGTCATAACTACCAAAAATAAACAAATCGTACCGAATGCAATTCTCGAATCGAGACATTTAAAAACAGAATTTAGTTTCAGATCACCTGTGATTTCGCAATTAACGTATTATTTACGTCTCTTACTCTTCAGTGAAGAATATATATATATATATATATATATATATATATATAGAAATGAATCAAAGGACATATTAGTATGTCTACCTGCTGGAAATAACAGTCAAAACTCTTATTTAAATCGCCAAAATACACTGTTAATAACTACAGAGATCAACCGTCCGAAGGCAAACGGGCTAAGACAATCTCTCAGCATACATACATATACACATACATAGATAAATACACACATACATACACACATACATAAATACATACATACACACATACATACACAAACACACATACATACATACACTTACTCTCAGAGAGAAACGATGTATTATCGGAAGGTTCTATATTCACACACGTATGTATGTACACATACATTCACATACGAACACACACACACACACACACACATGCATGCACACATATACTCATATAAACACACATCTGTTTATATATATATATATATGTATATCCATACATTTGTCTATCTATCTATCTATCTATCTATCTATCTACATTTGCATATACACACACACACACTCTCTCTCTCTCTCTCTCTCTCACACACACACACGCACACACCACACACCACACACACACACACACACGCACACGCACACACCACACACATACATATATATTTATGTTTGCCTGACAGTGCAAACGTATACTTACACAAACACATTTATCTGTGTGCGTGTATGCGCAAGTATATATGCTCCCATGTGATTATGGCTAAAATGTTGAAGACTACCTGATGACACAAAAGCCCCATGATATTGTGTTATAAATCGAACAGTAAAATTATCGTAGATATGTCCTGTTTTAACATCAATTGCCATTCTATTGAGAGTTTGGCATCTCTCCAGCAATGAAGTTGTTGCCATTGACCCTGCTGGGCTAGCGATGTTAAAGCAACAAGGCACCGGATCAGCCTATATGTGGCCCCCATCATGTCAAACGGTCTTTAAAAAGCCACCACGAGTTAACAAAACATTGGCATTTGGCAAAATTTTCTGTCAAATCCGATGGCATTTTTATGAGCCGAAATAAACAGAAAATCTATCCGAACTCAGGAAGGAGTTCCCGTTTAGAAGAAAAAGCGGGAAGGAAGATAGAAGGAAAAGGAAATAGAAAATTAGGGAAAATAACAATGAAACAAAAGAAAAACCAGCAGAAACAAAGAAACAAAATATTAGTATGAAACGAGTGCCTTGTCATCATCGTCGTCGTTGTCGTCGAAGAGACATGAACTAGTGGCCGGGAGTGGTGATAGAGCAGAATAGACCATAATTCAACACGATTGTTGAATGTGGAATCTTTCGTGCTGGTAGCGGTGATGTGTATGTAAAAGGAGTTGGATGGGTGTATTTTTATTGCTGAAGAAACAACTCACACTCCTTCCGTTATACATAACTCTTACTGTGGTCCTCCAGCTATGACATTTAGTCTGTTTTGCAAAGCTCACACAAACCCTCACCTCAGATTCAACTGTAAGGTTAGTAGTGGCTCAGTGATTCCTTTGGTATTATTATCCGTTGTTATTATCCAAGAGAAAAAAAGTTCAATGGTCAACTATAGATTTGAAGAGGCCTTAAATTGTCAGAGTTCAACTCAAACGGACTTCCGAAAACATAAAATGGCGGCCGCGTTTCCGTTTCGTCGACACGACTTCCTGTCGTCCATTCACCACTTACAGTACTGTTTCTCAGCTTAAACGTATAGCGTTATATATCGTTAACCCTGTTTTATTTCCAGCTTCTGACATGTGTCGATATATTTCAGGCTGCGCACGCACATATACGTACATGTGTGTATGAGGGTGCTCATATATATATATATATATATATATATATGTAATATATGCATATACATATATATATATCACTCCTATCTATTGATGTACATACCACACACACACACACATATATATATATATAAATATATATAAATACATATACATATATACACCTACATAAATATATACATGCATGTATGTATATACCTTCATAGATATATTTACATATTCATATATACATATTAATGTATAAATGTGTGTGTATACATACACATACATATATATACATACAAACATATATATTTATACATCCACACACAGATAGACACACACATATGCATATATGCGTATATACATGTGTATACACATATATCTGAATATGTAGAGATATACCATTGATAAAAGGTAATAAAAATATAAAGCGATGAACGAGGAAGGCAGATAAGGTGAGCGTTAAGGCAGAATAGAGAAAGTAAGAGACGTGGGTGGGGATAAGAGATTAAAGGGGTTAGAATTCATATAGCTCTTTATTTTTCTGTTATTTGTTTCAGTCATTTGACTGTGGCCATGCTGGAGCACCGCCTTGAACGATTTTAATCGAACAAATCAGCCCCAGAACTTATTTTAAGCCTGATACTAATTCTCCCTTTTTTTGACGAATTGCTAGTTTACGGGGGCGTAAACGCACCAGCACTGGTTGTTAAGTGGTGATGGGGGACAAACACAGACACAGTCACAAAGACACACACACACACACACACACAACACAAACACACAGATACACATATATGTACACGATAGTCTTTTGTCAGTTTCCGTCTACCAAATCTACTCACAAGGCCTTGTCAGCCTACTGCTATAGTAGAAAACATCTGCCCAAGTTACCACGTAGTAGGACTGAACCCACAACCATGTGGTTAGGAAGCAATCTTCTTACCACACAGCCACGGCTGAATGTACGTATACCTTTTATCTTTTGTTTGCTTCTGGCATTGGACTGCGGCCGTATAGAGACAGTACCTTGAAAGATGTTTTTTGCTGGTCCGACAGATCGAAAGCAGCTCTTACTTTTCTTTTTTTTGTTTACAGTTTTCAACATATTCTGTCATTCTCTTTTGCCGAAACGTTATTTACGGGCACGTAAACAAACAGGCTATCAAGCGGAGATGTTGGAACAAGCACAGACACACACACCACACACACACACACACACACACACACACACACACACACACAAAACAATGACACACACCAAGCGAGCTTCTTCACATTTTACTGCCTACCACATTCCACTCGTGTCGGATCGAACGCGGTACCGCATGTTTCAGAATAGGATACAAATTCCCTACAAAAACAGCTGCATATTTTCGCTAGGGCTGGTCTTAGGGTCTTCTATTCATCGTTTAAGGCATTCATCGCAAGGAATTTTAGCTGCTTTTATTGGCGTTGTTATTCTTGCAACGATGGTAATGGTGGCATTGGTGTTGTTGTTGTTGTTGTTAATGGTGGTGGTAGTGGTAGAAATGTTGTTGTAGCTATGGTAGGTTTGATGGTGTAGGTGGTGGTAGTGGTGCTTTTAGTAGAACTGCTGCTGGCTGTTGTTATGATGGTGGTGTGGTCGTGGTTGTAGTGGTGGTGTAGGAGCTTGTGGTGGTTGTGGTTGTGATTGTAGAAGAGTTGTGGTAGCGATGGTAGGTTTGGTGTTGAAGG
>NC_043018.1:27935585-27940585 GCF_006345805.1 Octopus sinensis
GTTGCGTACGAATGACATTGTCTCCTCTATTATCAGCATTCCTATTGTTGCTGTGGATTGGCAAAATCGTTAGAGCATCGGACATTATGCCTTGTGCTATATCTTCCAGCTCTTTTCCTTCTAAGTTCAAATCTAGGTAACGTAAATAGTCAACCCCCAACGGTAAAGAAACTGCAGTACCAGTCATGTACTGAGATCGAATTAATTCGCAACCCACCACCGCCAATTCTCTGGCCTTATGTCTATGGGAAAAAAACAGCTTCAATTAGGCTGAATCGCGAGAAAGCCGGACAACATGCCAGGCAGCATTTCTTCCGGCTTTGGATCTTTTCGGTTTGAACGGCAGTTTTTAAAATTAATTTCCACGTAACTAAAAAATTTTAAACTTCGTATACTGGTAGAATGTGTTTATAAAACATCTTTTGCTCTTGCTTTATTGAGAAAATTCTATAGTTGTAAGATATTTGTTGTTTTTTTTTCAATTTCTGCAGTTTCAGCCAATCATGACGTCTATGGAGGTAAAAAACTTCTGTGCCGTATGAATATTCCCTCGTTTAAGGCCAGATTGGGTATATTACATTTGTGAAGAAAAAAAGTTTACCTGTCCCCCACCCCTACCGTAAACCCTAACCCTAAAACAGATTGAAATGCAATAGATCGATACTAGGGTCATAATTATGGGTGACAATTTCATATGACACCGCTAGAAAACCTGCCGTTCAAACCGAAAAGATCCCCGGCTTTTTCTGTTGAGTTTAAATTTCGCCAGGGACAACTTCGCTTTTCTTCCTTTCGGCGGTCAATAAAATAAAATAACAGTCAAAGGGTCAATGTTATCGACACATCTGCTGGGTTTCTTCCAACATTTAGCTTTGTCCTTGTGCTGTCCTTAAGTGAGTTTATTGAAGGGTGGCTGAAAGTTTCGAAAATGGCAAAAGTGAATGGTACCTCTCTAAGTGTAGACCTGTGGAGACACATGGCCTAGTGGTTAGAGCAGCGGACTCGCGTTCGAGGGTTCGCGGGTTCGAATCTCAGACCGATGGATGTGTGTGTTTATAAGCGAAACACCTAAGCTCCACGCGGCTCCGGCAGAAGGTAATGGCGAAACTTCTGCTGACTCTTCCGCCACAACTTTCTCTCACTCTTTCCTCCTGCATCTTGCAGCTCTCCTGCGACGGACCGGCGTCCAGTCCAGGTGGGGAAGCTATACGCCAAGGAAACCGGGAAACCGGCCCTTATGAGCCAGGCATGGCTTGAGAAGGAACAAAAAAAAATGTAGACCTGTGAATCTGAGGGAAGGAATTTGAGAGGGTACTTGTACCTGGATTTTCAGGGAAATCTCAGACAGTGGGGTTCCTTCATTATCCCTAGAAGCCTTCCAGTATCAGGTGGGCCATATCTCTATCATCCTCCCCGCCACGTTTTTCTTAAACCTTTGTATGCTACGTATATTGCCCTTCTTCTTTAGTGTATACCATGTATTCTTACTTTTTTTTTCTTTCATTTTTTTTATCAGTTCATTGTATGTAAGCTCCTACACTTTATGTCTGTCTTTGTCAAATAAATGAAATCATCATCATCATCATCATCATCATCATCATCATCATCATCATCATCATTATTATTATTATTATGTTTTTTCCTTCTTTCTTCAAATTTTCTTCCGTTTCTCGCCGAGTGTTTTCCATATACCTAGGGCAGAGAAGGGCATTGTGGAAAACACTCAGCGAGAAACGGAAGAAAATTTGAAGAAAGAAGGAGAAAACGTAATAATAATAATAATAACAACAATAATAAAATAATAATAATAATAATAATAATAATGATGATGATGATGATGATAATGATTTTCATTTATTTGCCACATACAACGACAGATATAAAGTGTAGGGGTTTACATACGTACGATGAAATGATAAAAAATAATGAAAGAAAGAAAAAAGTTATTATTATTATTATTATTATTATTATTATTATTATTATTATTATTATCATCATAATCACCATCATCATTATCATTGAGTGAGAGAACAGCGCATCATTGAGTGACACTGGCGTACAATTATCGCTGCGTTCTGAGTTCAAATTATCCCGAGGTTGACTTTGCCTTTCATCCTTTTGGAGTCGATTAAATAAGTATCAGTTACGCACTGGGTTCGGTGTAATCTCATTAATCCCTTTCCCAAATTCCAGGCCTTGTGCCTACACTAGAAAGGATTATTATTATTATTCAGGAGTTTTATTTTTGTTTTTTTAGCGTGCTTTCACTTCACTCCCGAGCGTAGCTCTGTGTGCCTTGGGTATGTGCTGTGATTTGTTGTGATGCTCTGATGGTTATTGTATGGAAAGTGTTCTGCGTAGGATGTGTGCAGTGCCTAGTAGTGCAATTTTCTGTATGTTATTTGTAAGTCCTGGTGTTTTTGTTATGTATTTGTCTGAATATTTTTTTATCATGCCTAATGCACCTACTATGATAGGAATTGTTTGTTTTCAGATTCCACATTCTAGTTACCTCTATTTCCAGGTCTTCGTATTTTGAGAGTTATTATTATTATTATTATTATTATTATTATTATTATTATTATTATTATTATTATTATCATTATTATTATTGAGTGACAGAGCAGTGCATGTCATCAAAGTAACACTGGGGTAAAATATACGAATCCCAGTATACCCATCATGACTAACCGTTTGATAAGAGTACACTAGGCACATGCATCACAACCATATGTGCACATGGTGATCTTATATCAAGCTAAACAGCGCATGACCTTGCAGGTGGGGCCCAGTTTGAATTTTCTTCTGGTCGAGTAGCCTATCTTGCTCCAAAGGTCCCTGAATAAGGATTGTTTAAGGATGTTGAACGAACCGCCCGTGTTTCCAAAAGTGAATTATCCAAGCCTCCAAGAATTCCTTTCAACACACAGCTATGATGCTTCCCCACTACTTATGCTCGTGGTCAGAGATATATCGTCTGCCACTAAGGGACATGGTCAACTGGTTAATAGCAAACAACTGACAAGCAAATCTATGGTATTGAGCAGAATATTTGCTGTAACCCATCTTTTATACCAAGACAAAACAATGTACATGATAACACTTCCAATCAGTTAAGATCAGAAGCTACGAGAGCCACTGCCTGGGACAGCATCAGGGCATTTATTATTATTATTATTATTATTATTATTATTATTATTATTATTATTATTATTATCATTATTATTATTGTTGTTGTTGTTATCATCATCATCATCATCATCATCATCATCACCATCATCACCATCATCATTATTATCGTTATTATTATTATGATTGCAGTTGCTAGTGGAAGTCAGAGCTTTATCTCATTCACCGTTGCCCGACATGATGTCCCAGTGCGTAACGCACAAACAAGCTTCTCTCCTGCAGACCCCAAACTTAAATTGGACAACACCAGAGGCTCAAAGCGTTTTCTTTGCCGAGCAATGACACACATAACCTGTGTAAGATATTATATATTTTGTTTATCCTCCTAATATTAAAGTTTTCCAACACATCTTGTTTTTTCCCTTTTATATATTTTGTGGTTTTATACACTTGGTGACCATCAAGTGAGCATTTAAATTAATGGAGGTAATCATATCTTCATAATAATTGATGGAATTAGAAGTTTGAATTCGAAATTAGGAGATAAGGAAAAAGATACACAAAACACACATATTTGATATTTTTTGATGTTATTTACATTTAACGAAGTTCTTAAAATTTCTCGCCAGTGGTAAATATGTATAGCACTATTTCATTCGTTTAAGAAGTCATCAGCATAGGCGTAGGAGTGGCTGCGTGGTAAGTAGCTTGCTTACCAAGCACATAGTTTCGGGTTCAGTCCCACTACGTGGCACCTTGGGCAAATGTCTTCTACTATAGCCTCACAGCCTTGTGAGTGGATTTGGTAGACGGAAACTGAAAGAAGCTCGTCGTATATATGTATATATATGTACATGTGTGTGTGTGTGTGTGGTGTGTATGTGTGTGTGTGTGTGTGTGTTTTGTGTTTGTCCCCCCCAACATCGCTTGATAACCGATGCTGGTGTGTTTACATCCCCGTAACGTAGCGGTTCGGCAAAAGATACCAATAGAATAAGTACTAGGCTTACAAAGAATAAGTCCTGGGGTCGATTTGCTCGACTAAAGGCGATGCTCCAGCATGGCCACAGTCAAATGACTGAAACAAGTAAAAGAGTAAAAGAGTAAAAGAGCATGGCATGATCCGCGCTATATTAATTGAAGATTTTATGAAGCGAGACATTACTTACAGATCGAAAATACTTACACCCAGGAAGATTTTCTTTACTTATATTTTTCCTTATATTCACAGAGCAACGGTTCTCAACCAGGGTCCATAAGACTTGGGAGTCCATGCAAGATTTTGTTGTTCAATTTTATCTGCAATGAATTGATTATAGTTGTACAATACATAATATTTTAACACTATTTTTTAATCAATTGGTATAATACTTAATTAAAAAGTATAATAGGATTTTCTAACCAAGTAATGGTTAAGAGTGTACACCTAAATAGAACGGAAATCAAAGTGGTCCATAAGTAAAAAGATGTGGTTGGGAAATACTGTCAGACACCGTTAGCAGTTTAGCGATCAAGAGAGAAGAGAGTACCTATATATAGGAACACTAGCACTTTTTAAATCTTATAATAAGAAGCGAAGGCATAGCTCATAAAATTTATTTGGTTTTCACGACTGATAAGAGAGAGGGAAAATGTTATCCTAAAACCATACGCCTGAGTTAATTGCTTACAACAGACTGCATCGTGCTAAAAGTACCCAAAACACCGATTATGGGTGTTAAACAGGATGACTGATCAAGCTTGGATTGGACAGGATTGTTCATGCTCAGTCCACTGCAGGTAAGAGTGCCTCAGCATATTCTCTCTACCAACCATGTTTTGATGTAGAGACTGTGAATTTGAGCTTCAGATAATACTGCTTTGATGACCCT
>NC_043018.1:27943085-27950585 GCF_006345805.1 Octopus sinensis
TATCTATCTATCTATCTCCCTCTCTATCTATCTATCTATCTATCTATCTATCTATCTATCGATCGATCGATCTGTCTGTCTGTCTGCCTGTCTGTCTGTCTATCATCATTCGTTCTTTCTTTTATTCCTTCTCTTTTTCTTTCTAGCTTTTTTTTTAATCTCCTTATTTCTTTCTCTTTTCTTTCTATCTTTCTTTCTTTTTCTTAATCCCTGCTACTCTTTCCGTCTTTCTTTGTTTCGTCCTTACTCTCTCTCACGTGCCGTCTTTCTCTTTCTCTCTCTTTCTTTTTATCTTATGTCCTCTTTCCTCTAACTTTTTCTCTCTCTTTCCCTTTCTATCTTTTCTTCTTTGCCTCTCTTCATCGAACATATTCCCTCCTCTCTCTCTCTCTTTCTCTCTCTTTCTCTTCCTATTCTTCCCTCACCCATGCACTAATTCCTACCACCTGATACATCACCCCATCCCCACCCCAGATTCCTTCCACTCTACACTTCACACCGTCTCATATCTCTCGCCTCTCTCTCACATGTCTCTCTCTTACATCTCTCTTTCTCGCATCTCCCTCTCACATCACTGTCTGTCTCACAACTCTCTCATATCTCTGTCTTACATCTCTGCTCTTTCTCTCTGTGTCTCTCCACACTCTCTCTCTCTCTCTACTCCCTCGCTCTCTCTCTCTTTACTCTCTCTCTCTGTTTCACATCACTCTCACGTACCTCGCTCTCTGCACTCCGTCTCCCATCTTTCTCTCCCCACTCTCTACACTCTCTCTACTCTTTCTACTCTCTCCCTCATTCTCTCCTCTCTACTCTCTCCCTCCCCCTCTACTCTCCCCATCTCTTTCTCACATCTCTCTCTCACGTTTCCTCGCTTTCTACACTCCATCTCCCATTTTTCTCTCTCTCCACTCTCTCTGCTCTCTCTTTTTCTACTCTCTCTACTCTCTCCCTCTCTCTCTTTCTACTCACTCCCTCTCTTTCTACTCTCTCCCTCTCTCTCTCTCTCTACTCTCACCCTCTATCCTTCTATCTCTCATATTTCTATCCCTCATATCTTTCTCTCCCCTACACTTCCCCCATCTCCTACCAATCTCTGCATCTCTCTCTCTCACACTTCTGCCTATCTCACATCTCTCTCTCTCAATCACACACCCATCTCAATCTCCCATCTTTCTCTCCCTCACATCTTCCTCTCCCCTCAACTTATAAAACCCACTCCCCTCACACCAATTTCCGCCATTACAGCAAGGATGGTCAATACAATGCCTGCTAGGTAGAACCAAACCATGCCTACGTCCACCTCATCATCTTTAGCAATGTGAATGAGACACAATAATCAGCTTAATACAGCAGTATGACCCAAAACTGAGATAAGGCCACGTAGCAAAATGAAGCAGTTAATGTTATTAGATCTTCTTGTAAGTGAATTTGATAAGATTACTTATAATTGAAAAATTCCACACCGCACCCACTCCCATACTCACGCCCCTCCGCATCGCCGCCATCTTTCTTTCGCTCCCTCGGTCGATCGACATCATCGCTATCAAAATTACCAACAGCGCCGTTTGGTTCGTCATCAGCATCGTCGTCGTCGTAAGTGTCAGCATCAGCGTCAGCGTCAGCGTCGTCGGTTGGCATTGTCGTCATCGTCGTCATAATCGTCATCAGTGCCGTCGTCGTCGTTACAGTAGCTGTCGTCGTCATCACCATCATCATCATCATCATCTTCGTCATCATCATTATCATCATCATTGTTATAATCATGATCACCAACATCATCAACAGCAGTGGAGAACTACCACCACCACCTCCACCACCATCACCACCACCTTCAGCAGCAGCACCACCACCACCACCAGAGCCGCCGACACCACCACCACCGCTATCATTATAATCGTCGTCGTCGTCATCAACATCGTCATCATCGTCATCATGATCTTGGTCACCATCATAATCAGAAACACCACCACCACTGCTACCATCACCACCACCACCACCATCATCATCATCATCAGATTCATCATCATCAGTAACACCACTATCACCACTAGCGACAACAACAATAACAGCAACATCAAAATCACTAACAAGAACAACAACAAGAACAACAACAAAAGCCGTAACGATGATCCCACACCCTTTCATGGACTTTAATGTTATCTAATCTGCTAGATATAGCAGTTAAATCTTCCTTGAAATTTCACTCTGCCGTCCCGAAACAGAAATAGAAGTAATAAGACGATGTTGATTTTACTGGTCGCTGAATAGACGGGATGGTCACGGATGGAAAATCTTTGACTATACATCCGCTGAAACGTCAGTGCTGATCATAGGCTAAACAATAACAGGAACCATTATGCGACCAAAATATCAACGCTACAACTAACACCACATCACCAACGCCACCACCACCACCATCATTGCCATCATCGTCAACATCGCCATCACCGCCACAGTCGCCATCACCGTCACCTTTTTCTACATCTTTCCGCTGACATCAGCCACCACCATCTCTAGTACGATCAAACACATTTCTGATTCCACCAGCATCACTAGTACCAGCAGCAGTAGCGCCACCGCCACCACCACCACCACCGCGGCCATCGCCATCACTATAACTACCGCTATCATCATTATATATTTCTTTACTATCCACAAGAGGCTAAACACAGAGGGGACAAATAAGGTCAGACAAACGGATTAAGTCGATTACATCGACCCCAGTGCGTAACTGGAACTTAATTTATCGACCCCGAAAGGATGAACGACAAAGTCGACCTCGGCGGAATTTGAACCCAGAACGTAACGGCAGACGAAATACGGCCACGCATTTCGCCCAGCGTGCTAACGCTTCTGCCAGCTTGCCGTTATCATTATAATCGTCGTCGTCGTCGTCATCAACATTGTCATCATCGTCATCATGATCTTGGTCACCATCATAATCAGAACCGTAGTGATTCGGCGAAAGACAACCTGCACTCCGTTGGTTACGACGATGATTAATTTAGCTGATCCAATCAACGGAACAGCCTGTTCGTGAAACTTGTGAGCAAGTGGCTGAACACCCCGCAGACATGCGTGCACTTAACATAGTCCTCAGGGAGATTCAGTGTGACAGAGAAAGTGAAGAGGTTGTCCCTTTTGAAATACAGGCGCTGTTCATTTATTTGCCGGCTGGAGCGATGTGAAATAAAAGTGTCTTGCTGAAGGATACAATGCTCCGCCAAGAATCGAACTCATGACCTTACGATCGTGAGCCGAACAGCCTAAACACTAAGTGTTTTAGTGGCGAAAGATACCGATAGGATTCGTAGCAGACTTCAGAAAGACAAAGACCTACTGGGGTTGCTTTATTCGGTTAAAATCTTTCAAGGCGCTGCTCCAGTATGGCCTTAGTCCAATGAGTGAAACAAAATAAAAAAAAAGAGATAAAATGACAATGACCGACTGGGGTCACTTCAAACAACTAAAACGCTTTAAGGCGGTGCTCCAGTCTGGCCGCAGTCCAATGACTGAAACAAAACTAAAAAAAAGGAGATAAAACGACAATGACGGACTGGGGTCGCTTCAAACAGCTAAAACCCCTTCAAGACCAGCTCCAGTATGGCCGCAGTCTAATGACTGAAACAAACAAACAAACAAAAATACAAGATAAAACGTCAATGACAGACTGGGGTGCTTCTAACAGCTAAAACCCTTCAAGGCGCTGCTCCAGAATGACCGCAGTCCAATGACTGAAACAAACAAAAGAAAAAGAAAAAAAAAGAGATAAGACGACTATGACGGATTGGGGTTGCTTCAAACAGCTAAAACCCTTCACGGCGCTGCTCCAGTATGACCGCAGTCTAATGACTCAAATAGACAAAAAAAAATAGAAGAAAAGAGATAAAACGACAATGACGAATTGGGGTCTCTTAAAACAGCTAAAACCCTTCAAGACGCTGCTCCAGAATGGCCGCAGTCCAATGACTGAACAAGCAAAAAAAGAAAAGAAAAAAAAACATTTCCAATTGCCAACTTTGTTTCTTCAGACTAGAACCGGCGGTTATTTCTGTTGTTATTTGTTGTTGTTCGTTGTTGTTGTTGCTGCTGCTGCTGCTGTTGTATTTGATAGCGCATTACGACAGTAAGAAAGCTAAAATTCGTTTGCACCATATCACATGTACAGAAAATGCTTCTTAAGCGAGGCATGAGGTGTGAAATTTATAACACAGGAAGAAATGAAAGAAGTTATAATATTGGAATGTTCATGCATTTCCCCAAAACAATTAGTCTTCTGACTAATGAGAAGTCGATTGGGTTCAACGAGGAACTTAATGCAGCAAGATGGCGCCCGCCATCTTAATAAAAATAATTTCTCTTTTTTTCGGCAGAAGATCGTACTTGGCGGGGCGTCATATTCTAGACTGAACAAACCACGTTTAGTGTTGTTGTTGTTGCTGGTTTTACTGTTGTTGTCTAGGCCCATGCCAGCTAAAAGGCATTCCAGGCGTGACCATTCCGTCTTATTTTTTACTTTTGTTTTTATTTGCTACATTCATTAGACTACGGCCATGCTGGAGCACTACTTTGCTGAACTTTTAGTCGAATGAATCCACCTCAGTATTTATATTGTTTCAGCCTCTTATTGTATCCCTCTCTTTTGCCGAACTGCTAGGTTCCGGAGATGTAAACACACCAAAACCGGTTATGAAGCTACAGTGAGGGACAGACAGATACACAAAGACACGCACACATAAACATACAGAATGTATATATATGTGTATGTATATATATATATATATATATATATATATATATATATACGCACACACATACGTACAGCGGTGGTGCCCCAGCATGGCCGCGGCCATCGGGCTAAAACATTTTATAAAGATTTTAAAGATTTATATATATATAATCCGCTTGTCTGTCCTTGTTTATCCCCTCTGTATGTAGCCCCTTGTTTGTAGCAAAGAAATGGGTATTTCGTCTGTTTAAAGGCGGCGAGCAGGTAGAAACGTTAGCACGCCGGGCGAAATGCTTAGCGGTATTTCGTCTGCCGCTACATTCTGAGTTCAAATTCCGCCGAGCTCGACTTTGCCTTTCATCCTTTCGGGGTCGATAAATTAAGTACCAGTTACGCACTGGGGTCGATAAAATCGACCTAATCCGTTTGTCCCCTCTATGTTTAGCCCCTTGTGGGCAATAAAGAAATACGAAACATTAGCACGCCGGGAGAAATGCTTAGCGATATTTCGTCTGTCTACGTTTTGCGTACAATTTCTGCCGTGGTCGACTTTGCCTTTCATCCTTTCGGAATCGATAAATTAAGTACCAGTTGTGTACTGAGGTCGATCTAATCGACTTTCCCCCTTCACCAAAATTTCGAGCCTTGTGCCTGGAGTAGAAAAAAATAAATGCTCTATTTCTATATCCATGAAATAGCAGCCAAATTCTTTTAAATTACACACCATCCACAAGGTGGTCATCAGACACAATTGTTTGCATGGCGGGCAAAATGTTTAGCAGCATTTTGACCGTCCATATGTCCATATCTTCTGAGTTCAAATTCCACCGAGGCCCACTTTGCCTCTCATCCTTCGTGGTCGATAAAATATATACCGTTGAAGTGAAGGGGGTTCGATACAAGCCACTTACCCTTTTCCCCGAATTTGCTGGCCTTGTGCCAAAATTTTTAGAAAAATATTATACACCATCCTCTTTAAAAAAAGAAAGGACACAGTGTACAGTTTAGTCTTCGATAAAAAAAAAATGGCGGGATGGTCACGGTTAAATTAATAAATGCCGTATTTTTCTATACTAAAAATAGCAGGGTCTTTTAAAATTACGTATCATTCTGTTAAAACCAAAAACAGGAAGGATACATTGCACAAAGTAGTCGTACGTATTATAAAAATGCGGCAGGAATGGTCACGGCTGAAATGTCTTTGATTATAAGACTGCACAGCCAGGCTTGATCTGAAGCTGAATAACAACATCAACCACGACACTCCATCACACAGCGCTCCCAAACTTCCTCACCCTTACCACGCCGTTACCATTCTTGGTTGCAAATAAATTCGGTGCTTATTAGCTAATTAGCCTCCCACATTGAATCATATTTATATTTTACACAGTTTCAATGGTGCATCGAATTCCTGAGAGCAAAATTCTTCACTCTGATCTTATTGCTATTAGTTATTTGCCAATGTTTGTCTGTTTCCGTCTCACTTCATTCGTACAAACTCGTCATCTTCTTAGCTGCAAACATCGTCATTAGTCAAAAATAGGGTCTGGTCTGGGTCTGGTTCTGCTTCTGGTGGGGCTGGGGTGTCGGTGGGGGCGGTGGATTTCTTTATAACATGTCTAGATTGGTGGCGTGTTCTGGCGGAGAAGAGGAGGTATGGTGGTGATGGTGATGGTGGTGGTGGTGGTGCCGGTGGCATTAGTGGTGGCGTTGGTGGTAGTGGGTTGTGGTGTTGGCAGTGCTTTTGGCGGTGGTGTTGGCGCTAGTGTTCGTGATGGTGTTGGCGGTGGTGTTGGTTGTAGAATTGGTTGTGGTGTTGTCGGAGGTAATGGTTGTGGTGCTGGCAGTGCTTTTGGCGGTGGTGTTGGCGGTAGTGTTCGTTGTGGTGTTGGCGATGGTGTTGACGGCGGTGTTGGTGGTGGTGCTGGCGGTGGTATTGGTAGTGATCTTAGTGATAGCATCGGTGGTGCTGGTGGTGTTGGTAGTGGTGTCGGCGGTGTTAGTATTTCTATTGTTGCTGGTATTACGGTGATGATGATAGTCTAATCTTTTTAGTGATGCTGATATTGTTAATGCTGATGTTGTTGTTGTTTCGTTGGTGGTGGTGTAGTTGGTAGTGCCAGCGGTGCCGGTGGCGCATTCCTGAAACACTAGCCCTGCTGTAGCGAGTACTTTACACCAATATCCCGCATACCACAATATTCTTCACCCACACATCAAGGAGCTAGTTTCATCTATGTACTTAGGCAAATATTGAAAGAATACCCGACAAGGAAGAAAAGGATCGGGGTGGGCAAACAAAGAAAAACAAAAACAAAAACGAAGAATGACATCACATATTTAATCAAATATCACTTCTTTGATGAATGCACAGATTCTTTTGATTCTATTAACGGTTTCTTATTAATGTTATCATTAAATACAGTTAAGGGTGGGGCTTTACTATTAAATGTGGTTGGTTGGCATTAAGGGTAGCAGATTAACGGAATTGGTAAAACAGCTGACAAAAATGCATTCTGGAATCTTGTTGCATTCATTTAGCTTTCCTTGTTGAAGGTTACGTAAAATCAAATACGCCGTCATTCGGCGATGTCGTTTAAACCTCGACCCCGCTTTGTCCTTGAATCTAAAAGCCTTGCGCCTATATTAGAGTACCCACTTTTTATCTTATAGCACATACATATTCTATTTTTTATCTTTTACTTGTTTCAGTCATTAGACTGCGGCCACGCTGGGGCACCGCCTTGAAGAAATTTTAGTCAAATGAATCG
>NC_043018.1:27955585-27963085 GCF_006345805.1 Octopus sinensis
CTTAATATATCTGCTCCCTTATAACAGTGCCCAAAGCAAAATGAAATTATTATGGCTACCACTTCGAATTCTACAAAAGCACAGAAACTATTTTTGATGCTGAGCATTATATATTCTGATAAACGGAGTTTTTTTTTATAATAAGGGTTTCAAATTTTCGCACAAGGTCGACAATTTCAGCGTGGGGGTAAATAATTTTGCCGCCTTAAATTTCCTTATAATAATAATAATATAATAATAATAATAATAATAATAATAATAATAATAATAATAATAATAAAGATGGGCTACAGCAAATAAAAAAGATGGGCTAAAGCAAATATTCTGCTCAATAACACAGATTTGCTTGTCAGTTGTTTCACTTTAACCAGTTGAGCATGTCCCTTAGTGGCTGACGATATGTGCATCTCTGATCACGGAGCAGAAGTAGTGGGGGAGCATCATAGCCATGTGTTGAGAGGGATTCTTTGGGGTTTGAATAATTCACCTCTGGAAACATGGGTGGTTCTTTCAACATCCTTAAACAACCCTTATTCAGGGACCGTTTGAGCGGGATGGGCTACTCAACCTGAAGAAATTTCTAACTGGGCCCCACCTGCAAGGTCATGTGCTGTTTATCTTGATATGAGATCACCATGTCACGCACATATGGTTGTGATGCATGTGCCTGGTGTACCCTTATCAGACGGGTAGTCATGATGGGTATATTGGGGTTCGTATATTTTACCCCAGTGTCACTTTGATGGCATGAACTGCTCTGTCACTCAATAATAATAATAATAATAATAATAATAATGATAATAATATTAATGATAATAATGATAATAATAATAATAATAATAATAATAATAATGATCATGATAATAATAGTAATAATAATAATAATAATAATAATAATAATAATAATAATAATAATAATAATAGTAATAATAATAATAGGGCCTGAAATCTTTGAGGGAGGGAACAAGTTGACTATATCCACTCCAGTGTTTCACAGGTGCTTAATTCATCGACCCCGAAGGGAAGAAAGGCAAAGTCGACCTCGGCAGAATTGGAACTCAGAACGTAGCGGCAGACGAAATACCGCGAAGCACTTCGCCTGGTGTGCTAAGGATTTTGCCAGCTCGCCACCGTTTTATTCTTTGTACTAAAGGCACAACGTTTGAAATTTTGTGGGAGGGGACTACTCGATTACATCGACACCAGTACGCAGCTGGTACTTAATTTATCGACACCGGAAAGATGGAAGGTAAAGTTGACCTCGGTGGAATTTGAACTCAGACCGTAAAGTCGAACAAAATGCCGCCAAGCATAAAAATTCCTCATAGTAATAAAAAAGAACAATTTTTTTGAAAGCTAGCAAATTTTCAGATAATTAATTTGATCGATCTCCCATTAAGTTTGTTGGATTATACGGATATCGTTAAAATGTGATCTAGGAAAAGTCAAACAGGTTTTGGCAATATCTTAAAATATAAAACCAAATCTAAAATTACACGATGATAATCAAGTATTAATATGAAGATATTAAACCCTTTAGCGTTTAAACAGGATCTATCTGGGATCTTTTCGGTTTGAACGTCAGTTTTTAAACATAATTTCCACGCAACTAAACACCTTTAAACTTCGTATACTGGTAGAATGTGTTTATAAAACATCTTTTTCTTTTGGCTTTATTGAGAAAATTCTATAGTTTGTAAGATATTTGTTGTTTTTTTCTTCAATTTCTGCAATTTCAACCAATCACTGACGTCTATTGAGGTAAAAAACATTCTGTGCCGCGTTTAAGAAACAGATTGAGAAAATTCTATAGTTTGTAAGATTTGTTGTTTTTTTCTTCAATTTCTGCAATTTCAACCAATCAATGACGTCAATTTAGGTGAAAACATTCTGTGCTGTATGAATATGTCCCCTCGTTTAAGAAACAGATTGGGTTTATTTACATTTGTGAAGAAAAAAAGATAACCTTTTCCCCACCCCTAACCCTAACCCTAACTAACCCTAACCCTAAAACAGATTGAAATGCAATAGATCGATACTAGGGTCATAACTATGGGTGACAATTTCATATGACACCGCTAGAAAAAACCGCCGTTCAAACCGAAAAGATCCCAGGTACCTTATAATATCAGTTTAAAATTTTTTTTAAATCTCATCTTCAAAACCTCGAAGCTTCGAGACAATGCGAGATTAATTCAAAACAATTTATATAAATAATTGATAGATTATTCTGAACGCTAAAAGTTAAGGCATGAAGACAACATATTCAGCATAATGTTGAATTATATAAAAGTTGCTGCTATTTGCTTGTTTGTTTGTTGGTTGGTTGGTTGGTTGGTTTGATGTCTTACACCTTGTTATTTCATCTACAACAAAGTTTTGAAATGCTAAAAACATGAAAACCGATTTTTAATTCCTGGGGGAAATTTTCTGTTAATTAAAAAAAAAAAAGAGTGAATCGGTTCGGAAAAAAAATTTAATCGGACGACTGTGTACATACATACATACATACATACACCCACACCCACGTATAAACACATACATAGGTATATGTAAGATTATATGCATTATATATATATGTAGTATATACATACACACAGACACACATAGACACACACACACAGCCACACACATAGATATAGAAGAGAGAGAGAGAGAGAGAAGCGAAGTATATGTATATGCATATATGTATATAGTATATATGTGTCTGCGCATATATATTATATATACACATGTACATATGGTATACTATATATATATATAAATATAATATAATATATATATATATATATATATATAGATATGTATATATATATATGTTGCGTGGATAATATATATATATATTATATATATATAGATAGATAGATAGATAGATAGATAGTTGTATATATATATATACATATATATCTGTGTGTGTGTATATATATATATATATATATATATTATATATATATCTGTGTGGTGTATATATATTATATATATCTGCTGTGTGTATATATATATATATATATATATATATCTGTGTGTGTATATATATATATATATATATATATATATATACGCATACAAAAATATGTATTCATACATATATATCTACACACATACACACACGTATATATAAAGCTTGTTTATATGATGCATGTAAGAGCCTGTATCAATGTTTTGGGTAACACTCCCCCTGTCATCTCTTCCCCCCACCCACCTCACAAATCCTAGAGTCCATAATTCATTCTACCTTTCTTTGACATTTAAGAGCGACACGCGACTTTAAAAAACAGCAAATCTCATTTTTAGCGAAATTGCCTCCATTGAGTTAACAGCTAATAAACACAGCCTTATTATCATGGCCACCACCACACCACCACCAACATCTACCATAACAACAACAACAACAACAACAACCATAATGGCAAGAACAGCAACGCCACTACCACCACCACAAACAGCAACTATAACAACCACCGCCACTACAACCATCACCTCCATTACCAATACCACTACCACCACCACTGCCTCCACCACCATCGCCACTAACATGACCACCATGAACGCTACACATACCACCACCACCACCATCATTCCCACCAATACCACTAACACTAACACAGCCACTACCACCACCACTATATCGCCGCAGGCTCCACATCTACACCATCACCGCCGCCACTATCGCCACCATCATCACCATCACCACCACAGCTACCACTGCCCCCATCTCCACCACTGCCACTGCCACCATCTCCACCACTGTCACCGCCACCTCTCTACCACCACTACCACTATATCGCCGCCGCCACCATCTACATCACCACTGCCGCCACTATCGCCACCATTACCATCACCACCACAGCTACCACTGCCACCAACTCCACCACTGCCATCACCACCACTACCACCACCACCACACCACCACCACCACCGCCACCACCACTACCACCACCACCACCACCACCACCACCACACAACTGACGTCACTACTTTCAGCCAAGACTGACTTATTACTGTTACTATCAACAATGTTATTACTTCCACCACAAGCACTGCAACGCTTTTCACCTTTTCTACCGCCATTTTACTATGCACGATTCCTCACATTTATCACCATTATGACCACTACTTATACCACACCCCTCTACCACCGATACTTCCATAATGATGTCGTTACTACCCGTCATCTACGGTCGACACTAGTACAATGATACGATTATTATAATACTACTATGACATTAGTAATTTGATGCTATGAACAAATCGCCACCATTACACTGACACTACATATTTCTTTATTACCCACAAGGGGCTAAACATAGAGGGGACAAACAAGGACAGACATAGGTATTAAGTCAATTATATCGACCCCAGTGCGTAACTGGTACTTATTTAATCGACCCCGAAAGGATGAGAGGCAAAGTCAACCTCGACGGAATTTGAACTCACAACGTAACGGCAGACGAAATACCTATTTCTTTACTACCCACAAGGAGCTAAACACAGAGAGGACAAACAGGGACAGACAAACGGGTTAAGTCGATTATATTGACACCAGTGCGTAACTGGTACTTATTTAATCGACCCCGAAAGGATGGAAGGCAAAGTCGACCTCGGCGGAATTTGAACAGCAGACGAAATACCGCTAAGCATTTCGCCCGGCGCGCTAACGTTTCTGCCAGCTCGCCGCCTTACACTGACACTACCTCTACCATCATCACCACCCTACGACACCACCACAGCGACATCACCACCAATTCCACCATCCTGCTCACTAAAACCAACACTGCCATTACGCTACTTTCACTCACAGCCCGTTAGAAAAAATATTCTTATAGAAACAGAATGGTTTTCGCAGCTGTCAAAGATGAACGACGCAGAAACAGATGTGTTCTACGATCCAGTGAACACATTGCAGCGCCTCCCCTACGTATGTGACGTCAGTGTCCACGCCTCAGACAAAGAATATTTTCCCTGGATTAGTTTCGCAGCGAAAGGTCTTATCGCATTCGAATACATTTAAACATGTTAACTATACTTCGTTTTTGTATCTGGTTTTGCAAGATTCTTTATGTGAATTCGTGTGTTGAAGCAAATTATGTTGTGTCTGGGGAGAGTCATATTGTCTTAATGCATTATTATCTAACACACTCACCGGTTCGATTTCCACTCATTTCTATTTATATTTTTTTTTCCAAAAATTTCATTACTTTTGCAACCTTATCCATGAATGTTGACTCATTTTTAGGTTTAAAATTCTTTTTCTTTATATCAATAAAATAATCTTTTTTTTATATATCTATAGTTACCTTGATACTTTGGTGAATGGAATTAGCTCTCTAATGATGCTCTCCATTATGTTCCTCTCAGTTTCTACATTACATTTACTAGGGTTTGTCCTAAGTGGAAATCGAACCGGTGAGTGTTTTAAATAAAGCATTGAGACACTACGACTCTCTCCAGACACCACATAAGATGTTAAATATAATTTAACACAAATGTATTTTTTCTCAACGCTGCTTTGTGCGACATTATTTGTTTAATTCTGGATTGACCAAGATTTATGCACATCAGTAAATGCCACGCATGCTGGTCTAAATATGAATGTATTTGTTCTTGTCGGGTTGTGAGTGACAGATTTCGTTTTCGCAACTGACTAAGCAAATTTAAACAGAAACGCAGGCGTTGAACGATATAATGGCAGCATTCACAACCCCCAGATATGTTTTCTCACATGACTAAGTGGAATATTTTCTGAGAAAATTTCCGCTGTAAAAGTTCTTATTGCGTCCGAATACATTAGATTGCATTAAAAAATGGGTATTCTTCTATTCAACGCTATTTCATGTAACATGTCACACACATACACACACACATACACTCAATCACCCACACACAAGCACTGCGACAAGCGGTGGATTCTGTTCTGCACGAAGGGAACAAACAGGCTTCCGCAGCAACCAATATGCAGAGAATAGATCTTCACTCTGCATGATATCATTGAGCCGTACCTTGAATACCAGAAGCCGCTAGTGGTCGGTTTCATCGGCGTCCAGCAGGCCTGTCATAACTTACATGGAGAATTATTCTGAAATAGTGTAATATCATAGGGCACCTCGCTTCACTTTGTCAACGTCTCCAAAAGCTTCTAGAAACAACTGAAGACTGAAATAAGAACTGATTCGTATCTTTGAAGGATCCTGGGAGTCAACTGGCCGAATCGTGTCAGAGGAGATTCTGAGAATAGCAAGTTCACGATCACTGCCAGAGACTGAAGCAGGTTAGTATCTTCTCCACCTAACTGGTCACTTTCTCCATCTAGCCAATCAAAGGCAGTCGAAAACTGGTCGCTTGGATACCACCTGACAGCAAGCGTAAAATAGGCAGGGTGAAGATCACTCTATAGAAGGAGATACAGCGTGACACAGATTGTGACAAGGTTGACCCTTTGAAATACAGGTACAACAGAAACAGGAAGAAAAAGTGAAAGAATGTCGTGGTGAAAGAATACAGCAGGGTTGTGCCACCACCGTCCGCCGGATTTCTTGTAGCTTTAGGTGTTTTCACTCAATAAATCCTCACAACGCCCGCGCTGGGAATCGAAACCGCGATCCCACGACCGCTAGTCCGCCGCCTTAACCACTTGGCCTTTGCGCCTCCACTAATATATATATATATTATATCTATATATATATAGATATATATATATATTATACATTTATATATATTACATAATATATACATATATATATATATGTATATATATAAATGTATATATATACATATACATATATAATTATACATATATGTGCTTGTGATGTGCGTGTGCGTGTGTGTGTATGAATATTATTTCTATATCTATGTATTTTAGTATATGTCAGCCTATGCACACACAAGCATACGTACAGGCACGCAGATACGTCGGTCGGTGGAATAGACAAACACGAATGCATAAAGTAATGCCCCGAGGTTTAAAAGCTCAAGAACAATGATGATCAATCGCACCGAAACCATCGCAGCAACACCTCACGCTATACCAAAACACTTCAGGACACCTGACAGCGATAGCCTACCCAACACACCGTTCAAAACATCTCGGCCTTTTGAACGAGGGCATCACGAACAGTTTAATGACCATTTCCATCTAGAAATATTAAGGCATGTCCGACCAAACCACCCATCACACAAGACGCGCACAAACGCAGTCTCTCTCTCTCTCTCTCTCTCCCTTTCTTTCTCTCTCTCTTTCTACCTCACACGCACATTCACACACACAGACACATACTTAAGTACACTCATACGCATTTAAGCGCATGCATGTATACACATATGCACATATGTGCATATACACATATCTACATATATTACAGCAACAATCGCCGCCATTGCCATCAAAATCGTGTAACGTCAATCACGCCTTAAACACACGCACAAACACACACATGCACAAACACACACACACTCACACACACGCACACACATACACGCTCATACACACAAATGCACACACAC
>NC_043018.1:27965585-27973085 GCF_006345805.1 Octopus sinensis
GTGAAGATGCTTTCGACTTTAATGAATAATACATAGCTCCACCTTTAGTAAACGTCGGGTACTATACGTACATATATATGTGTGTATGTGTGTGTATGCGTATATGTATGCGTGTGTGTATGTGTGTGTATGCATGTGTATGTGTGTGCGTGTATATATATATGTGTATGAGTATATTGTATATATATATATATATATATATGTGTGTGTGTGTGTGAAGGCGCAGTGGCCTCGTGGTTAGGGCAGCGGACTCGGTGTTGTATGATCGTGGCTTCGATCCTCAGACCGAGCGTTGTGTGTGTTTATTAAGCGAAAACACCTATCGCTCCACGAGGCTCCGGAAACGGGTGGTGGTAACTTCTGTTGTACTCTTTCGCCGCAACTTTCTCTCACTCTTTCTTCTGCTGGCCTGCTCGCTTAGCCAGGGGGTGGCGTCATCTGAAGACTAAAACAATGCGAAGCGCATTGTGACCAGCGATGTGTAGCAACATCTGATATCCTGGACGGTCATATATATATATATATATATATATATATATATATTATATATATATATATATATATATAATATAAACATATACATATATATGTATATATGTATATATATTATATATATATATGTAGACGCACACGCACACATATGCGTACGTATATGCATATACACGTATCCTTTCACACTCCAACACACGTATATTATTTCATATGTGAGCTGTCTCATGCTCATTATATATACATATAATATATTAATATATATATATAGTATGTATGGATATATGTTTGTATATATGTATGTGTATGTATATAGATAGATAGATACATACATACGTACATAGATACATAGATAGATAGATAGATAGATAGAGAGAGAGAGAGAGAGAGAGAGAGATAAATAGATAGATATACAGAATCACGTGTATATTTGCGTGTTATGAGCCCCGTTGCAGCAAACTCAAGGACAAAGTTCTTTCAGCTGTATCCCTTCTGTCTTTCTTCTTTGTTTTAGCAGAATGGATCTGGAACAACATCATTTTTTTTTGTTACGTTTCGATTGTGATATTGTAATTTGTGATTTAAAGATGGAGGGGGTATTTAGCTGTTACCTTTGGCATCTCGCTTAAAAGCTTTAAGAAAATCGTAACAAATTCAAAATGTAGCGAGAAAAGACAGAAGATGGTGGGATGAGGCAAGTAGAAAGGAAATAAAGAAGGAAGGAAGGAAGGAAGGAAGGAAAGAAGGAAGGTTGCGGATGAAGAATAGAAGGAAGGAAAGAAAGAAATAGATAGAAAGAAATTGAAGAAATGAAAGATAGAACGTACGGAAGAAATGGAAAGATGCAGAGGAAGAACGGGGGAAAGATGTGGCAAAAATGACTTAAGTAGTGACTGATCTTTAAAGGAATCGGTAACATTTACGACTTGATGTGGTTGCATGGTGGCATCGTCACGCGAAACTGAAATCGCCTCATCACACCTTATTCCGTGACAACCCGTTGCTACACCTGGGCTGACTTTCTCAATTGGTCATTATGGACAGTCTCGTAATGGAAGGTTTTCAGTTATTGTATGTTGATACACACACATACATACACACACACACACATATATGTATTTATATATGTACATATATATTTGTATATATAAGCACACGCATAGAAGCATACACACACACACGCACACACACACACACACACACATAACACACACACATATATATATATATATATATATATATATAGAGAGAGAGAGAGAGAGAAGAGAGAGAAAGAGAAAGAAAAAGGCAGATAGATACATACATACATATATACATAGACAGACAGAAAGGTACACAGACAGACAGACAGACAGACATACAGATAGATAGATAGATAGATAGATAGATAGATAGATAGATAGATAGATAGATAGATAGATAGATAGATAGATAGATAGATAGATAGATAGATGTGTGCCTGCATACGTGAAGCACATGGGTCTGTCTGTATGTATGTATATGTCTTTATATCCTGAATGTAAACTCGCGAGTGTGTGAGCGAGCGGTCGTGTGTGTTATTCCATTCACATGATGTTTCCTCCGTTGATTTCGACGAGGAGCTTTCTGTCGTTCGACCAACTTAATTAACTACATATACAAAAATCCTCATGAAAATAGCTGAGTATTCCGCAGACTCGCGAACACGTGAGACAAAGTCTAACACTGTGCAGCGTACTGTGTCGCGATGCTCGGCCTTAGGTTTACAGGCAGTGTCTATCCGATAGAATTACATACTGTTTGCTTCTGTTCAATACCACCCCCTTGGCTTGGGTCATTGTAAGTCAATAGTAATAACATTTGCCCACTTAGTAAGCATAACCCCAAACCTATCTTCCACTTGTCACTACTTGCGTGCTCTCCATTCTTCTAGACTCAAGGCAAAGAAATATTGGGTGACAGAAATATAAATAGCCTCATATCATATACACATTTTTGCTCTCATACGCATTTTTACATATTCACACACACACATATTTTTACAAATACAGACAGACAAACACGTATATGAATATTGTTTCAATGATAAGCTACTTCAAGTTTCATGGTCAGAATTTACAATATTTACATAGGTTTGCATAGCGTACTGTGTACGATCCTGTAACCGTTCGAGTTCATTTTACACGGCAGCTGCATATTTTCTTACAGAGTTAGCATAGTATATTGGTCTGACCGATTGCCCCGTACGCTATAGAGCCCCGTTCGAAAATTTCAATTCCAGAGCATAAGATCTGAAGCAGCTCGTGTAATTTACTGACAAGATGTGAACTGTACGCCATCTATATATGAACATTGGACTGGATTGGATTGTTTAGTCAACGTTGTTCAGTCCGACAGTGGGACGAAGGCCTTAGCATGTTCTTTCCATCAACCGCGGTCTGATATAGAGGACGTGAATATGAGCTTGAAATCATACTGGTTCCATGAACCAAATCAGTCACAGTAGATCAACGTGTCTTGGCAGAAAAATGCAATTTTTTATCCTCATACCAATGAGTACATAACCTGATTACACGCACGCGCGCACGCGCACATACACACACACTCACGCACGCACGCACATACACACACACACACACACACACAAACACACACATATATATATATATGAGCCCACTGAGTGACACCTTGGGGAAGTGTCTTCTACTATAGCCTCGGGCCGACCAAAGCCTTGCTAGTGGATTTGGTAGACGGAAACTGAAAGAAACCCGTGGTATATATATATATATATATATATATATATATATATATATTCATGTATGTATGTATGTATGTATGTATATATGTGTGTTTGTATCTGTCTGCGTGTCTGTGCTTTCCCCCCAACATCACTCGACAACCGATGCTAGTGTGTTTACGTCCCCGTAACTTAGCGGTTCGGCAAAAGAGATCGATAGAATAAGTACTAGGCTTACAAAGAATAAGTCCTGGGGTCGGTTTGCTCGACTAAAGCCGGTGCTCCAGCATGGCCACAGTCAAATGACTGAAACAAGTAAGAGAGTAAAAAGAGTAAAAAAAGAGTCTGCGTATGTGCGCGCACGTGTGTATGTATGTATGTACGTGTGGTAGATTCTCTTGGTAGATGATGATTCTACAACTACTTTGCATTTTAGATTGCGCAGTATATTCCTCAATAAGGCTAATGTATCGTTTATCCGGAACAATATGAATACCCTCAATTTCATAAGGAGCCTATAAGAGCGTACCCTGGGGTAGCACAAAAACAACAACATCTATTATAGTAACATAGAAGTTAATGAAATTAAGCGTTCTAGAGAGTGAATAAGTGCAAGGAAATGGCGCGTTAGAGACCGGATTCTTTGGGATTTTTTCAAAAGCTATCTGCACATCCAATTACAACAGTTTAACTGTTGTCTCCGCTCTGACAGCAAGAAACTTGAATCTTGCTTATCTTGATGAAAGCTGAAGAAAAATATACACTGAAGAAAATATACACGCACAGATAAACTTAAAAACACTCACATCCACAAATTCACACTCATATGGGTGCATACACACAGGCACATATACACATATACATATATACCTATATATATATATATATGTATATATATATATATAATATATATATATATATAAATATATATATATATATGTGTGTGTGTGTGGTGTGTGTGTATATATATATATACATATATACATACACATATGTATAGATATATAAATATACATACATATATACATACATATACATATATAAATATATAGATATAGATATATACGCATACATAAATATACTTACACATTCACACACACACACACACACACACACACACATATATCGAAGAAAGGTTGTTAAGAGCGTTTTCTAGACACAACTACAGTAAAATTACTGGGGCATTCGGAAAAGCAATTAATATATATTTAATGACGTCATTATCTCTCTTTCTCACTCTGTCTTTTTTCTATGTATGCATGTATGTATGTATGTATGTATGTATCTATCTATCTATATGAATTTTTATTTCTTAAACTCTGGGCTTGTATGTGTGCTTTTATCAGTGTATCTGTCTATCTAACTATTCAGTTAACTATCTAAATGTGTAGTATAAATATAATACATCTCTCTATATATAAACGGCAAAATGTCTGTCTGTGTGTGTTTCCTTAATACAAATCCACAAATTTTCAGTAGAGGGCTCGCACTTTCTATGGTCATTCAAAACCGTCCAAGGGTGGTCGTGCACATCTTTACATTTCTCCAGTCACCCCGCAAAGCCATTAAAATATCAATAGAAGTGACTTTTTTGTGAAATTTCTATCCAAAACCCAATCAAAATGCCCGAAACTTGATACGCCAATTGAATGCCAGCTAGCTGATTGTGATTGGTTGGAGATTTGGACAGTACTTGCGTGTATGTGCGTACGCACGCAGTTGTATATGCATGCACTAGCACTATGACCCAGTGTTGCCGAATCATAGTGCTAGTATATTATAATATAAGTAACCCGTTAGCAAATTAATAAACAAGGGTACAAAACAGTACCAGCATTACTAGAAATAAGTGTAAAATATGAGTCGAAAAGCTACAAAAACACTAACTCAATGAGTTGACGAAAGAGAGGAAGAGAGAAAGCATCTTACCGTGGTGAGACAATCTCACAAATGAAGTAACAGATATATCCATATCACTTGATTTCGAACTCTGATCAATTTAATTTTAGTTCTCGTCAGTGGATCTTACTGTGCCTAGGGTTGAAGAGAAACTCGCCTCGTCATATTCTTGAGAGAAAAAAAACCGCTGAACAGCGTGCTCTAATTTAAGTCGGTAGAAGTGCATAGTATAAATAAATTAATACAATGTATGGATCTTTCCGGTTTGAACGGCAGCTTTTAAAAATAATTTCCACGTAACTAAACACTTTTAAACTTCGTATACTGGTAGAATGTGTTTATAAAACATCTTTTTCTCTTGGCTTGAGTGAGAAAATTCTATAGTTTATAAGATATTTGTTGTTTTTTCTTCAATTTCTCCAATTTCAACCAATCAATGACGTCTATTGAGGTGAAAACATTCTGTGCCGTATAAATATGTCCCTCGTTTAAGAAGCAGATTGGGTTTATTTACATTTCTGAAGATAAAAAAACATTCCCCCACCCCTAACCTTGACCGTAACCTAAACAGATTGAAATGCAATAGATCGATACTAGGGTCATAATTATGGGTGACAATTTCATATGACACAGCTAGAAAAAACTGCCGTTCAAACCGAAAAGAACCCAATGTATTAAATATATAATATAGGTGGCCCGTTAGCAAGTTATTATTACTAACGGGTGAACTATATTATAATATATTTGATATATTAGATCATCTTATTTATACTATACACTTCTATTGTAACAATACTGGTACTATTTATTAATTTGCATTTAGGCTTTAATTGCTATCGGGCCATCTATATTATTAATGTATTAATGTTATTATTATTGCATTTGACATAATGCGGCGAGCTGGCAGAAACGTTAGCACGCTAGGCCAAATGCTTAGCGGTATTTCGCCTGTATTTACGTTCTGAGTTCAAATTCCGCCGAGGTCGACTTTGCCTTTCATCCTTTCGGGATCAATAAATTAAGTACCAGTTGCGTGTTGGGGTCGATCGAATCGGCTGGCCCCTTCTCCAAAATTTTGGGCCTTGTGCGTAGAGTAGAAAAGAATATGATTGATATATTATTTTATATATGTACATATGTATGTAACAAATATATATATATATATATATATATATATATATATATATATATATATATATATATATATATATTATATATATATATATATATATATATATAATTATATATATATATATATATTTTATATATATCAAAGTAAATAAATGGTACAACGAAGTATCGATATTTACTGGAAAATAGCGATCGTAATAAATACGACGCTATTGTATAGCTTCACTGCGTATATACAAGCAAAGACGTGTGTGTGCAACAAACATGAAAAAAATTTGTCTTACCTCTTGGAAGAACATCTGAAAAATGAAAAACCTAGAAACGCATAATGCAGTACCGGTTTCAGACTCTTCAAATACGTTTGCCAACGTAGATTTGATTTGTCTTCATCAGCTGCATATACCTCGACAAAATTTCAAATGTTGCCACATCTATGCCAGTACACTCGTCTGAACGCCAAAACGTTTACAGAACGAGAACAGTGAAGAAGTTTCAATGAAAATAGTAATGCAATACGAAAGTATTGCTTTCCAGTAAAAGATAGCACGTAAGGGTAAAATTATACATATCAAAGTAAATAAATGGTACAACGAAGTACCGATATTTACTGGAAAATAGCGATCGTAATAAATATATATAATATTTATGCATATATATACACACATATATACCTATGTGCATTCATATATAAATACATGTATACACGTTTATCCTTTTGCTAATTTGTTTAGAGGCTCCTTCATAATTAAGGAGAATCTTTAACATGCCGGACAAAATGCTTACCGTCATTTCTTGAGGCACTGTACGTTGAGTTCAAATCCCGTAGTGGGTAATTCTGTCTTTCAACCCTCTGGGGATCGATGAAAGAAAGTACCAGTCAAGTAGTTGAGTCGATGTAATTGTCTTGTCCCTTCAAGTGAGAATCTGATCCCCGTCTCTTTGATGCCATGGATACCACTCAACCAGCTTTAAGATACCCTAAAGCTTAAGGGAAAATATGTTTCGCAAGCGTGGCTGTATGGTAAGAAGCTTGCTTCCCAATTATCTGGTTCCTGGTTCTGGCCAAGCTGCCAAAGGACTTATTCCGATCTTTTATTGCTTATAAAAATATTTTGTATTTCTTAGCTATTGTAATTGATACGAAAATATTCGATGTAAATTGGATTAATAAAGTTATTATGATTATTATGATTATTATTGTTGTTGTTGTTGTTGTTGTTGTTATTATTATTATTATTATTATTATTATTATTATTATTATTATT
>NC_043018.1:27980585-27983085 GCF_006345805.1 Octopus sinensis
GGTTGATAAATTAAGTACCAGTTATGCAATGGGGTCGATGTAATCGACTTAATCCTTCTGTCTGTCCTTCTTTGTCCCCTCTCTGTGTGTAGCCCCTTGTGGGTAGTAAAGAAATAGGTATTTCGTCTGCCGCTACGTTCTGAGTTTAAATTCCGCCGAGGTCGACTTTGCCTTTCATCCTTTCCGGGTCGATAAATTAAGTACCAGTTATGCACTGGGGTCGATGTAATCGACTTAATTCGTCTGTCTGTCCCTCTTCGTCCCCTCTGTGTTAGCTCCTTGTGTGTAGTAAAGAAATAGGTATTAACCTTCTAATGCATTTTTATATATTTGTCCTGAATATCTTTCTTCGTTTCCAAAATTTTCCTTAGCTCTTGTTTTATAGGTTTTGAGTAAAAGAAAGCCTTTCATTCATAAATTACAAGTAAATGGGGCTGTTGAAAAGATTTTGAAAATATATATTATATAGGATATATGGAGACCAAAGAAATATTTCCTCTGTGTCATATGTGTTACACGGGACGGACGAAGGGTTAGTATAAAATCTGCCTGTTTAAATCGGTAAGTGTGCGAAACGCAGGTCTGAGTTCATGTTTGCTTTTGGTTTACTATAGCCTTGGTTCCTTCCAGCTGCGTGGTTCATTGGGATAGTGACTTCTATAATAGCATCGAATTAGCCTAAGTCTTGTGAGTGAAATTTTGAAGTTGCATTGAACTTTGGCAATTACTCTCTCAAATTCATTCTGATTTTTACGTTAAAGGTACAGACATTTGTGAAAGTTTCCGCCGTTTACGTGCTCATATATACACACATGCGTACATACATACATATCTTTTTTACTCTTTTGCTCATCTGACTGCGGCCATGCTGGAGCACCGCCTTTAGTCGAGGAAATTGACCCAGGACTTATTCTTTGTAAGCCTAGTACTTATTCTATCGGTTTCTTTTGCCGAATATTATTATTGCATAACCTACATTGGGAAGCTACTTGATCTTAGCTTTTATGCAATTAGCTCTTAATGCTTGATCTTGTGCTGCTACTGACAAATTTTCTATCTCACTTTTCAGCCTTCTTTTCTGCAACCATAACCGTGTTTCACTGCTACTATTTACTGCAACTATCTTTGGAAATCTACTATGGAAATCCTTCTCCTGCCAGTCAGATAACTTGTGTTCTTTTTTCTGGTTTTTAACTTTGTTTGGGTGTTTGGTTAACATGTCTTGGTATGAATCTAGCAGCTTTTCATTATTACTTACATAGGAGTCTATATCTACTCTAGCTGACTCCACGCAGTTATTCTTTTGATATCAGCCCTCTTCTATCTTCCTTTCTACGTATGTGTGATCTTGCTACTCCTGCACTTGGGTGGAATTCTCCGTTCATATTGAATTTCTCCCTAGTTCTTCTATCTAGCTTTGATAATTCACTTTTTGCACAATCCGCAAAAGCTGCTGTGCATCTAAGTAGTGATACTCTCCAAGTATATACAGCCTTCTAGATTCGGACCATTTAGCTTTGACTTACTATTATTATTATCATTGTTATTATCATTATTATATTATTATATTATTTTAAAAGGATTGACATAACTCTCCGCAAAGGTAAACAGACAAGACGAAGAGCGCCATGCGATTTCAATAGATCTTTTATTGCTTGAACAATATTTCGGCAGCAGGCCTGTCTTTGTCAAGTTCAAAATAAAAAGTGATAAAAATTTTAAATTATGGAAATTCAAATCTAAGGTATGAATGAGAGCAACTTGCGTCCACACGTTGATGGAATAACATCAACAGTTTTTATGTTTCAATTTTATTACAGGCGAAAAATAAAGTCAGAAAAAAAGCGAGAAAAAGAGGAAAGGAAATAGGAAAGGAAGAAGAATATTCAATCAAACAGTTATGTGAAAATTTGATGATATTCTCCTGTCATTTTATTCATTCCTCCAGGGAGTGAAGTTAATAACCCGCAAATGTATTTCTCCTCATGCATCTTGAGAAGCAGATTCAGAATATTTTCTGAGAATTTGCACTTTCAAGTCTTCTTCAAAATTGGAGATGCTTGAAAGGAAATGATCAGCAAGTTCTGTCGAATCTGTGGTCATTTAATCTCTTGTGTAATTGTTCTGTTGTACAATCATCATAAATCAAGTTGCGTTTCGTGCATTCTGTTGCGTACACCAAATGGGAATCTCCAGATGGAATTCATTTGATTCATGGTATTGCACGATGAACAGGGTTTACATCTCTTGTGGCAGATACTCCCAATTTAGTTTTCTAGGAGTCAGAAATAGAGGTCAATAGATCTCTTACATTTTTATTCCATCTAAAGGCTGCAATAGGCGGCTGAGGAAATATCTGTTTGAAACGAGGATAAGTTCTCGCAACATGCTGGTAGCTTCCATGTAACACTTTCGAAATGCCAGCGAAACTTTGGTGCCAGTTAATCACTAATGGGATTCTATCACATATTACATTGTGTTTGCTAAAAGTATGCGTGAG
>NC_043018.1:27995585-28013085 GCF_006345805.1 Octopus sinensis
ACACACACACACACACATACATACATATATACACATATATATAGAGATAGATAGAGAGAGAGAGACAAACAGACAGACAGACAGACAGACAGACAGACAGATAGACAGATAGATAGATAGAGAAATATAGATAGATAGATAGATAGATAGATAGATAGTAGATAGATAGATAGATAGATAGATAGATGGATAGATAGATACACACCTACACAAACACAGAATGCAATGTGTACATATACACAAGATTAGGAGTATTTGAGGACACTTAAATCTCAGTATATTACTCCCATCAAACCAGTTAAAAGGTTTCTTTTATTTCTTTCAGATCTGTTTTGCCAGGTAAAATGCTAACACAGGAAAGGAAAAGACTTACAATCATTGTTGCTTTGTGGGCGAAATCTGATGATTTAGATATAGTCACCTTGAAAAGTCTTGCAAAATGTCCTTTGGCCGAATGTCCAATGCGACTAGAAGCTTCTGTTGTTAATGGTTCCGCTGTGTAAAACAGAAGAAAACATTCTAATCGGTCGGATACTATAAGGAAGCCGCAATTTGTCCAATAGGTTTAAGATATGAATTTTGATCCCAGAAATATAAGGAAGCTGCAATTCGTCCAATGGGTTTAAGACATGAATTTTGATCCCAGAAAAATCAATGAGCGCCATCGAGAAAGAACTCTAGGTGATGGAGTGAAGTATCGTAATCGTCGTGCACAAGGATATTCAATACAAGACTTAGGTAGTGAAGAGAGGCCAATTAGAATCTCCAAATTCACAGGAAAGCCGCATAACCTTTGTGAAATGGTTAATTAACAAGTTCGCCAACCCTACAAACCTAACTGATGTTTTCTGATGAGAAAGACTATGTAACGGATGAAATAAGTGATAGTTGTGTGCAGATCCTTCGATATCAACAGTGTGATGCACACTAAGTGTATAGCAACTGCAATGGTTTTCGGAGCGGTAAGTTACGAAGACCATGTCATGCCACTTCACACCTCTTCGCAGGATCTTAGAATAAATGCTCCCGGAGCACGTTAAGGTGCTGGAGACAGTTGCTAAGCCCTTGTGGGTTGAAGTATGCAGCCGAAGGTCATACATGTGGAAACAAGACACACCACCTTCACTCATGGCCCACGTAACCCGTGAATAGATACCAAACAATCTTTACACTGGTGCAGCACCAACTATGAGGCCTCCAGACTGGCCAGACAAGAGCAGTAATCGTGTGAACGTGATCGTGCATTAGGAATCAAATAATGTGTCTGGCTTTCGTAGATTCATTTAAAAATAAAGCATAAAATTTAATGAATATTTTAGCAATTGTTATTTACTTGTTCAAGACGAATCTATGGCTGTCAATTAAAATATAGCGTCTAATTAATAAACTATTGTCAAATGCAACATCATCAACATCAACAACACTAACGACAACAGCAACAATAACGACAACGAAGACAAGATTACTTCAACCACCGCCATCACTACTGATTCATTATCCTAATCGTAGACATAATCACACCGTCACGATTCGCTTTCTCCCCACACCTCCCATTCTGGCCCATTTGCCTTTCATCCTTTCGGGGTCTATAAATTAAGTACCAGTTACGCACTGGGGTCGATATAATCGACTTAATCCGTTTGTCTGTCCTTGTTTGTCCCATCTATGTTTAGCCCCTTGTGGGCAATAAAGAAATAAGAATGGTTAGCATCTCGGACGAAATGCCATCAGGCATTTTGGCTTGTCTTTCTTTACCTTCTGAATTCAAAATCAGCCGAGATTGACTTTGCCTTTCATCCTTACGGGCTCGAAAACAAAAGTACCAGTTGAACACTGGGGTTGATGTAATAAACTAGTTCTGACCACTCTGAAATTGGTAGACATGTACTAAAATTTCAAATCAATATTTAGCAAGTGAACGTGAAAACTGCCCTAAACGCAAAACCTGTGCATGAATGGTCTCTCTCTCTCTATATATATATATATATGTATATATATATAAATATATATATATAATATATATATATATATATCTTGTCCCATGAAACGAGTGGTACAAATAACTAGGCATGAACAATTTCCCTGGCAACCTATTCTATTACTCATTTTCAGTCTTCCTTAAACTGACTTCGTGCCTCACACAGAAACATATGTGTGTGTATGTATGTATGTATGTGTGTGTGTGTGTGTATGGGTGTCTGTGTCTGTGTGTGTGAGTGTGTGTGTGTGAGTGTGTGTGTGTGTGTGTGTGTGTGTGTATGGCGCGCACGTGCCTGAGTTTGAGGAGATGCACGAAAATGTGTATGAAAATAAAGAAACTTAAGAATAGTGTCAAATATACTTGATAGATATTTGAACCTGCAATGAAAAGCCATTTAAGGGTTCAAATATCTCCTAAACATATTTAAACTGGTTTTATATTTATACACATGCACACACACGCACATACACATGCACATATATACACACACATATATGTGTGTGTATGTATATATTATGTATGATATGATAAAAGCATAACCAGGCAGCACAACTTATATGAGGTTAGATTAATGATATATCTTTAAACATAGTGAACTATATACTTGTGTATAAATATATCTATAGCCCTACCTGTCCTCTCTCTCTCTCTCTCTCTCTCTCTCTCTCTCTTCTTTTTCTCGCTATATATATATATATATATATGTTTACATCTCACTCTCATTATATATATATATGTTTGTATGTGTATATATATATATCTATATATAATATATATGCATATATATATTATATATTATATATATAATATATATATATATATATAGATAGATAGATAGATAGATAGATAGATAGATAGATAGATAGATAGATAGATAGATAGATAGATATACATACATACATATATATATATATATATATATATATATAGATAGATAGATAGATAGATAATAGATAGATAGAATAGATAGATAGATAGATAGATATACATACATACATATATATATATATATATATATATATATATATATATATATATATATATATATATATATATATATATATACAATTTATTCTCGAGAATTATTATATTCTCCTTAAGTTGCTATTAGCAAATTGTCTGGGTATATAATTAACATACGGGGTGTGTCCAAAATATATCCGATCTTTAGACATAAAGAAAAAAAAAAGAACGGTAAACGATTTTGTACATTTCACAATTATTATTTAATCACCTTGAAAATACACTTCTCCCAGGGTTTCTTCCACTGCTGTGCTGGTAACATCTCTGGAACCACGTCTCTGGACTGTTATGAAGCACAGCCGTTTCTTTTCTACTAATTTTCCCCCTCGCGACCCAAATCGCTTGCCTTTCAGCGTGGTTTCCAGATTGGAGAAGATCCAGAAGTTACACGGTGTCAAACCGGGAGAATAGAGAGCCTGTCGAACAAGTGGTATGTTGTTCTTAACCAAGAAAACTTGGATTAATAGGTTTGTTCAAAAAGTATCCTAATTTATTTTTGTCGCCCACACTCTCTGTACACACGAATTTGCCATTACAACGGAACGCGTTGATACTGCGTTTATTCCCACTTCGCAAGTAAATTCCTGGTTCGCTATACGACGGTCTTCCATGAATATACGCCGAACCTTCTGAGCGGGCTCCTCATTTCTCCTTGTGGGTGGCCAGCCTAGACATACCACGCTCTCTGCTGAGATGCGGGGATGTTTGAAATTGTTGTATCACTCCCTAATCTGAATAGTTTCCATGGTATCATTACCAAAGGCTTGCTGAATCTTCTGAATGGTTTTTAAGCATGAGAATCAGCAAGCTTTTCGTAAAACCTGATGTTATATCTCTGCTCAATGCATTCGGTCATCTTGCCTGGAAACAAAAATCCGACGAGCGCTGAACTGTAGGCGTAACAGCCGAGAACTGACGCGTCAATAGGACAAAATTTATATTATTTAATCTCAACTGAAGCAAGGCTCTATATATTTCTTTACTACCCACAAGGGGCTAAACATAGAGGAGACAAACAAGGACAAAGGGATTAAGTCAATTACATTATTTATCGACCCCGAAAGGATGAAAGGCAAAGTCAACCTCGGCGGAATTTGAACTCAGAACGTAACGACAGACGAAATACGGCTACGCATTTCGCCAAGCGTTCTAACGTTTCTGCCAGCTAGCCGCCTTTGAAGCAAGGCTCTATAACCTCACTACCTCCTCCTGGTCAAAAAAAAAAAAATGCGCAGAAGGGGTGGCGTCACTTCCCACCCAAATAATTTTGCCCCTACAGTATTAATTTTCGCGGGAAAAATAAAGTCGGAATGGGATACTTTTTGAACGCGCGTCGTATGCAAAATTGTTTTTACCCATCAGTTAGTAATGCTCACTGATATTTCATATATGAATTACACGCTTAAAGCTATTTTACATTGTTGCTTTGCAACACTTACCATTCCATATCTTATTCGAAGTAAAAGATAACTACAACAGTAATAACGGAACAATGACAAGAATATTAGCTTTCTTAGTTAAAACTCTGAACGTAAAATAATAATAATAATAATAATAATAATAATAATAATAATAATATAATAATAATAATAATAATAATAATAATACTAATATTATATTATTATTATTATTATTATTATTATTATTATCAAAGTGACACTGGGGTAAAATATACGAAACCCAGTATACCCATCATGACTGATAAGGGTACACCAAGCACATGCATCACAACCATGTGTGCGCGACATGGTGATCTCATATCACGATAAACAGCACATGAATTTTCTTCAGCTTGAGTAGCCCATCCCACTCAAAAGGTCCCTGAATAAGGGTTGTTTAAGGATGTTGAAAAAACCACCCCAATTTCCAGAGGTGAATTATTCAAACCCCTAAGAATCCCTCTCAACACATGGCCATGATGCTCCCCCAATACTTCTGCTCGTGCTCAGAGGTGCACATATCATCAGCCACAAAGGGATATGCTCAACTGGTTAAGGTCAAACAACTGACAAGCAAATCTGTGGTATTGAGCAGAATATTTGCTGTAGCCCATCTTTTATACCAAGACAAAACAATGTACATGATAACACTTCCAATCAGTTAAGATCAGAAGCCAAATTTTCACTCATTCATACTATCGATCTACATCTACTTATGTGTTACGAAACTAATGGCGTAGAATATTATTATACATATATGCTAGATAATAATGAAATAATGAAATTTGAAGGTGAATTTCAGGAACATGCGCACTAAGCTACGTAGATAAATACTAGATACTTTTTACAAATGTTACCCCAACGACGGAAATGGAGCGATATCTCATTACACTTACCAGAACGGAATTCATTTTGAAAAAACAAATACCGATTGCAATAAAGATGTACGTGTATAGATATAACGTGTATATATAATACATATATATATATTACATATACAGATATATCTGTGTGAGTATGTATGTATGTATGTATATACACACACAAACACACACACACACACACACATACACACACACACACACACACACACACACACCACACACATATATATATATATATATTATATATATAGGCGCAGGAGTGGCTGTGTGGTGAGTAGCGTGCTTCCCAACCGCATGGTTCCGAGTTCAGTCCCTTGGGCAAGTGTCTTCTACTGTAACTTCGGACCGACCAAAGCCTTGGGAGTAGATTTGGTAGACAGAAACTGAAAGAAGCCCGTCGTATATATACACATACATACATACATACATACATACATACATACATACATACATACATACATGCATACATACATATATATATAAATATATATATATATATGTATGTTTGTATGTATATATGTATGTATGTAAAAAAAAATATACATATAGATATATATATATAATATATATATGCATACATGCCCATATATTTATATATGTTGTATACATGTATATGATTATACAAATACATACATGCATATATATATATATATATATATATATATAACACATATGTATGTAAATATTTATTCGTGTCTGTGTGTAAATACATATACATAATTAAAAGAGAACAGTAAAGATAATGTGAATATATTTTGTAATCCAAGGCAGAAAAATATTACGTAGAAAGCATCAACCGCTGCAAAATGTCTGGATAAGAAGTTAAAGATTGATTGGTTGAACATCTTATCTTTAAATTTGTCTTTCTTTCAGACTGAAGAAAATATCGCTCTTTATGATCTGTTTTACTTATTTTTCTTTCATTTTGTTCTCATTTCCGCCTACTTTTCTTGAAGAAGATTAGAAGATAAAAATAAAGAACAGTAACGAAAAGAAAACAGAACAAAAAAAAAATGGATAAAAATGACAGAAGTTAAAATGCAGAAATTTTTAACTGCAATAATTGCTTATGTTTTGATGTTTTTTCAGATGAGCAAGGGTAGTACTTATGGCGGTTTTGTTTTTAAGGCCTCCGTGGCGGATGGAAGAAAGAAAAGACAACAACGAATGATAAGTAGTAGTAGTAGTAGTAGTAGTAGTAGTAGTAGAGGTAGTAGTAGTAGTAGTAGTAGTAGTAGTAGTAGTAGTAGTAGTAGTAGTAGTAGTAGTAGTAGTAGTAGTTGTTTTTGTTGTTTGCCCAAGGCCACTGATAAAAGCCGTCCCTTTCTCGTTTATTTATTTACTTTATTTAGTTATGTATATATTCTTTTATTCTTTCGCTTCTTTCAGTCCTTAGACTGCAACCATGCTGAAGCACGGCTTTGAAAAATTGAAATCGAAGTCGAGCGAATCGACCTTCGACACTTGTTTTTTTAAGCCTGCTACGTATGATATCAGTCACTATGTGCCGAATCGATAACTTGCGGGGACATAAACACACCAACACTGGTCGTCAAGCGGTAGTGACGTACAAGTGGCGGCGAACTGGCAGAAACGTTAGCACGCCGGGCAAAATGCGTAGCTGTATTTCGTCTGCCGCTACGTTGTGAGTTCAAATTCCGCCGAGGTCGACTTTGCCTTTCATCCTTTCGGGGTCGATTAAATAAGTACCAGTTACGCACTGGGGTCCATGTAATCGACTTAAAACCTATGTCTGTTCTTGTTTGTCCCCTAATTGTTATTGTCTGAAATTTTGGTGTAATTTGAGAGGATAATACAAAAGTTATGGATGATTTAGTGATTTACTGCAAAACCCATGGCGGCCAAAATGATCAGAACGGTTGAAAAAATAACAAAATAATCAAAAATGTTTAGTAAACGAACCATCACGTAAACAAATCAAAACATTAGAGTTCACCGGTTAAATATACTAAAACACGGAGTAAAAGCAACCGTTCTGATCATTTTGGCCGCCATGGGTTTTGCAGTAAATCACTAAATCATCCATAACTTTTGTATTATCCTCTCAAATTACACCAAAATCTTAGACAATAACAATTAATATTGTATTTATTGTCTGTGAAAATTATAGAATATAAAACAACTTTGATAAAAACTGATACCTACATTTCTGGCGAAAACAATGCCGTTCTGAACATTTTGGCCGCAACTGTATATGTGTATATATATATATGTATATATATATATACAAATTGAGACAGGGGTTGTAAATGCAACCCTCTATAAGATAACGTATATCCAATATACTGCCAGTGAAGTACCCAACAAAGTTAATACATAGATGTTAATGATTGCGATGCAATCAATTCATTTACTGTATTATATGGGCAAAGGTAAAATGATTTACCACAAATTACTAATACAAGATAAGAAAAAAGAATTTCTTTTTTATGTATATTCTAATTATTATACAACATTACTCTTTTATGTACACTTTTTTATGTACATCCCGTTATGTACACTGATTTGTTCTGCTTTTTATATTTAACCCTACAGTCTCTTATCTGGTGGTTTAATAAAGTATGTGATTGAGTATTATCTGGTAATTGATATTTGATTTTGATGTATTTCTCCATTTTCTTATCTTGTATATATATATATATATATATATATATATAAGTTAATCCAAACAAGAAAACACAAAAAAAACACAGCAACGCGAGGACGTGGAACAAATAAAGTATTAATTGACGCTCAGGAAAGAAGGGAAGAAGGAGGGTTTAACGTTTCGAGCGGAGCTCTTCGTCGGAAACATAGGAGAAGGAAATATCCCGAGAAGGGAAGTCAGAGGGAAAAAAATCGCTGGCGGTGCTCACGAGGTCGTGTGTGTGTGTGTGTGTGTGTGTGTGTGTGTATGTGCGTGTGTGTGTGAGTGTCTTTGTGTCTGCGTTTGGTCTCATCAATAATTGGCAACCGGTATTGGTGTGTTTACAACCCCGTAGCACCAGCAGTTCAGCAACAGAGACCGATAAAATAAGTACCGGGCTTGAAAATAAAATAAGTACTGTCGGCGATTGTTCGAATAAAATTTCTCCACACACAGACATACACACACAAACACACACTACAAGTTTCACAGTTTTCCTCTACCAATTTAACTCTCGTGCCATCGGTTGACTTTGGGCTACAATAGAACACAATTGCTTTAGGTGCTGTACAACAGGACCGAAACCGAAATCCTCGTTTGCAAAGCAAGCTTCCTAACCACGCAGCAAGCCTTGTTTCTATATAAAGAATATTTAAGTATTCTTCATAGGGAGATCTAAGCTTCTTGTTCTCTCAGAAACGCTAACTAGTGTAGATGTTCCTGATAAGACTTCAGATTCTGTTCGGAAGTAAACGAGCGGTTCACTGTTGTCTCCGTAGCTAAAGAGACAGTGAGAGAGACAGAGAGAGGGAAGAGAGACATCGGCCCCATGGTGTAGCTATAGAATCTCCCATCATGCTCACAATGGATGGATATTTATCATGATTGTACACCTACATGCATTTATTAAGATGAAATTTTTCATAAACAAGAAAAGTAGAAAAACTGTACATACATTATACATACCTACACAGAAACCCACTCACACACATATGTATGTTTATATATATATAAATTCATACCAAGGCACTTCATCGTTAACATGGTATTAGTAACCCGCAACAGAGGGCTGACCACTGGTGTTTTCCAGCTCAGCCAATTATACGGGCAACTAAAAGATGTGTCATTTTCGTCCAAGAATCTCTCTGTGCAGTTGTGCCAACTTCATCACGTGCCTGTGCTTGGTGGACCAACGCATTCTGAGAAACACTTCCAGTTAAAATTAGCATCTATCTATCTATCTATCTATCTATCTATCTATCTATCTATCTATCTATCTACTATCTATCTATCTATCTGTCATCTATCGTCTGTCTATCTATCTATCTATCTATCTATCTATCTATCTATCTATCTATCTATCTTATCTCTCTGTCTGTCTGTCTGTCTGTCTATCTATCTATCTATCTATCTATCTATCTATCTATCTATCTATCTATCTATCTATCTGTCAATCTAGCAAGCTAACTACGTTGATAGCGAGATTAACTATCTCTTGAATATAGGTTCATCAAATGGCGACGGGCTTGTTACAACACGGGGCAAAATGCTTAGCGGCATATCGTCTGTCATTACGTCCTACGATGAAATGCCGCCGGCCGGGGTCGACTTTGCTTCTCATCCCTTCGGTTTCTAAAACAGCAACAACAACAGAAAGAACCTATTGAACACAGCGGTCGATACAGTCCATTTAACCCCACCCTTGAAAAAGCTGGTATCGTACCAAAATTTGAAAGCAATATACATTTATTATATGAACAAAAACGAAAGTAGAAAACGAAACCACATTGTCAACATTTGCTTCCATTTTTTATTCCTTAGCGTTTTTTTTTTTTTTTTACAGAAACTCAGTTGAAAACCTAAAGTCTAACAAGAGTACAAGTAAGCGTTGTGTGCCGGTCTGTCTGTCTATAGAGGCGGGAACCAAACAATATCATATGGCATATTCTCCAATCCATCAAATAATGCTTTTTTTTTTAAAAAAATTCTCCCTTATATATTGGAACAAAACATCATCATAATCATCATAATCAGCAATAACAGTAAAAAAACCCAAAAAACTATGCCACATGTAACAAAAGAAGCAATGAAAACTATATAAAAACTACAACAAAAAACTCTATGTCAGTAAATGGATAGAAAACTCTGAAATAAAGTAAATGTTTTTTTCTAAAAAAAATTACAATTTACTCTCATATTTTATATTTAGATACAGAGAATAGCTGAAGAAATCGAATAAAAATAATTGAGGAACTCGATATATATATGTATAGATATATATGTTGTATATATATTTATATATATATATTATATATATATATATATATATATATATATATATATATATATATATACACATATACATATATAGATGTACATATATATGTACATATATATATATATATGTGTGTATGTGTGTGTGTGTATGTGTGGTGTGTTATTTAAATGTATTTGCATGTACATTTAAATGTATTCAAATCTATATTATTTTAAATCAATATAGAAACTATAAATATATATCCATCAGTATCTATCTATTTATCTATCTATCTATCTATCTATCTATCTATCTAATCTCTCTCTCTCTCTCTCTCTCCTCTCTCTCTCTCTCTCATATATATATATATATATATATATATATATATATTATATATATAATATATTATATTGTAATATTTTGTATTTATTTGTTCACGTGTTTGCCTCTACTTAGGTGTGAGTGTGTGTGTGTGTGTGTGTGTCTGCATATCAGAAAAATGTTTGTTCTTTTATTCAGATATTATTCCGATACATACGTACATATTATTTTCTAAACCAAACGAAATACCTACAAACATTTAAATAAAGAACGGATTAAAGAAATATATAAAGACATGTTCAATCGTAGCTGACTGCAAGTGAACGGCGAATAATATGCACTCTCACTAGACCTGTCCAAACTAATTTTCACTGCTTACTTCAATTTGGAAACCAAGTGTATCTTGAAGGTGCTTTTCGATACGACTTATACATATTCCACCCTCCCCCTCTGTCTCTTTCTCTCTCTGTCTATTCCTCTCACTTTCTCTGTCTCTCTGTCTCTCTCTCACTTTCTCTCTCTTTGTCTCTATCTCTCATCTTTTTTCTTTCCTCTACTTTTCACTCTATCACTACGTATCTCACTCTCTTTGTTCCCCACTTTTTACCGCCAACCAAATATATCATTCTTCCATTCATTCTTTCTTTTCTTTTTTCTTTCTTTCTTCATTTATTTCTTTCTTTTCCTCCTCCTCCTCTGCCTCCATTTCATATTTCTGTTACTTTTCCTCTCGTTTATCATCATCATCATCATCATCATCTTCTTCTTCTTCTTCTTTTTGTGAGTGTGCATAGATCTGTGTATATCTTTGTTTATATTTAACGTTCACCACCACTAAACAAACGGTGTTAGTTTGTTTATGTCCCTGTAAGTTAGCAGATCTGCCACAGTAACCGACGGAATAAGTATATATGTTAACACAAGTGGTAGAGTTGATTTGTTCGATTAAACACTTCTAGACGGTGCCTCTGAATGACCGCTGTCCAATGATTCAAGTAAAAACCAAATATCTATCTAACTATATAACAATCAATCACTCACTCACTCAATCAGACAGTCTACCAATTAATCAATACACCTCTCTCTCTTTCTCTCTCTCTCTCTCTCTCTATCTATCTATCTATCTATCTATCTGTATGTGTATATAAATATATATATATATATATATATATATATATATATTATAGAGAGAGAGAGAGAGAGAGAGAGAGAGAGATACATGCACAAATGCATATACATCACTGTGATCACCGTGATCGACCAGGCTATCAGATGTTGTTACACATCGCTGGTCACAGTGCGCTTCGCGTTGCTTTAGCCTCCAAATGACGCCACCCCGCTGGCTAGGCGATCAGGCCAACAGAAGAAGAAAGAGTGAGAGAAAGTTGTGGCGAAAGAGTGCAGCAGGGATCGCCCCCCCCCTGCCGGAGCCGCGTGGAGCTTTAGGTGTTTTTCGTCTCCACACATATACATACATGTGCATATCTATAAAATAAGTACCAGTTGAATACTGGGGTCGATGTATTCGACTCATCCCGTCCCCGACATTGCTGACCTTGTGTCAGAATTTGAAACTATTATATAAGTTATCTATTATCCTCGTTCTGTCTCTATAACATCCATACGTATATATCTATACACATATATAAACTTACACATCTGTATATATTTCTTAACGTATCACGTTAGTTCACACCAAAATATCAACGATATATGCACCTGAAACTTTTGTTCGCACATACAGTACGAATTATACACAACGCAACTCTCCAAACAAACACACATCTATACAACCGTACACTACATCACAAATTGCATACACACACATACACGCGTGCACGCGAACACACACACACGCAGACATATACGCACACCATGAAATGCACGCAAGCACAGAAATGAATCTAAAATATATAGAAACAAGTACAAGGACAAACACACACACAAAAACTATACAAAACAGATACAAATACAAACGCATAAAAAACATACATTTACGTAAACAAAACGCACAAAAACCTCTACAAACACGCGCTTCCATCCGACCACCACTGGCATCTCCAAACCACCCAAATACACCGACGTGGTAGAAAGGCAAACGTACACATGGTTAAATAGAATATATGCCCCCCTCTCTCTCTTTCTCTCTCCTCTCTCTCTATCTATCTATCTATCTATCTATCTATCAATCTGTCTGTCTATCTATCTATCTATCTGTCTATCTATCTACACACAAAAACACACACACATATATAGATATATAGATATAGATATATATACATATATAGATATATAGATATATATATATATATATATATATATATGTATATATATATATATCTATATATATATATATATATATATATATATTATATATATATATATATATATATATATATATATATATATATATATATATACATATATATATGTATGTATATGGGCGTGTATTTCAATCAAGGCTGACATAGAAAGAACGTCAACAGAAAGGAAAAAAAATAAATCGTATTTAATAAAATAATGACAAATGACAAACAGATACAAGGCGGAAGTAAAACGGTAAGTCTAGCTAAAGATTGGAAACAAGGAATGAGTTTCATGGTAGAAAAGAGAAATATATGTTATGTGGTGTGAGGGAAGATGGTAAAAAAATTGAAATTGAGGAGAAAAAATGGTGAATTCTCTGGTAGCATCACTGAAGAAATAACTATTCATGCACATTCGTACCTGTGCGAGGTTTCGTTTTTTCATTTCGTGTTTTTTTTATATATATAAAAACACAAACCTTATTTATCATTGAAGATCGCTTTATACTTTAATACCTACCTACCAACCAATATATATATATATATATCCATATATGCATGAATATATGTGCGTATAAACGTATATGCGAGTACATATCTATGTCGAAAATATATGATATATATATACACATACACACGAACAAATATACACACACATACACATACGAACATGTGTAGGTGCGCGTGTTCATGTGTGTATGTGTGTGGTGTGTACACATTACTGAATAGTTCTAGAAGCAGAGATAAATATATTAATTTATATATGCATTAGATGTTTATTTATATATTTGGTTAATTCTGAAGAGATCAACAATAATTTGAACCGATTTCCTGTAAAGTTATCTACAAATAAATATATAATTGAAATATATATTTACGATGGGTGTATACATACATACATCCATCCATCTATCCATCCATCAATACATACATACATACGTACGTACGTACATGTATATATATATATTATTTTATATTATTCTTTTACTTTTTTTCAGTTATTTGACTGCTGCGTTGCTGGAGCACCGCCTTTAGTCGAACAAATCGACCCCAGGACTTATTCTTTGTAAGCCTAGTACTTATTCTATCGGTGTCTTTTGCTGAACCGTTCAGTTACGGGGACATAAACACACTAACATCGTTTGTCAAGTTTTCAAATCAAGTGGCAACATTATAGAGAAGGTAGATATACAGACAAAGATGTAGATTTAAATTAATATAATGTTGCCACTTGATTTGAAAACTTTTGAATTAATGGAAAACCTCTATAATTGGCTGATGAGTACTCAGCATCTTTAATCTGTTGTAATACTTACAACATTTAATAAAATGTTGTAGTACCAAATTACCGGAGTCATTCTTGTTGCTTATTTTGATTATAATCACCCCACAAATTTTTATGGATAACACCATACAAAATTCTGGTGCATCTAAACTAAGTACCATATTCATTCGAATCTAAAGTTTTGCTGAACTTATATATATATATATATATATATATAAATGTTCGAACAGAAAAATACAAGGAGAAAAAGTTAGATGAAAGAAAGACAAACGGAAAAGTAGACTAAAACTTGGCGGATGGGATATTTAGACAAAGATACGATACACGGAATATTCGCAGCTGAGTTTTTCTCGTCAGTCAATAACGTGAAATATCATAGTAGTTTCGAGCCATTATACACACGCACACACATATATGAGATGGAATGGAACAACAATTCATAATGGACTATAATAAGTGTTATAAAATAATTCAATGTTTCATAGTCTAATATATTTTGGAATATAAAAATTCCTTCTTCAGATATTGCTAGGAAGTAATGGAGTTACCGTTATAATCGGTTTTCCGACGGTTACTGAAGTCGAAAGCATCCTTGTGGTGGTCTCACGAAGCACCTTTCGGAATTCCTTACGCGGAGCGCATGAGGGTGGTCATGTCTCACGCTAGTGTATTGGCATATCCGCAGCGCTGAAGTCGGCGAGCTGGCAGAATCGTTAGCACGCCGGGCGAAATGCTTAGCGGTATTTAGTCTGCCGTTACGTTCTGAGTTCAAATTCCGCCGAGGTCGACTTTGCCTTTCATCCTTTCGGGGTCGATAAATTATATACCAGTTACGCACTGGGATCGATGTAATCGACTTAATCCCTTTGTCTGTCGTTGTTTGTCCCCTCTATGTTTAGCACCTTGTGGGTAATAAAAAAAACAATATCCGCAGGGCTGCTTCCAAGTTATGTGTTATAAGACCATTTTTTTTTCGATATAATTTTTTTGTAACCTAAGCATGGTAGGTGCAAGATGTCGATTTTGTTCAATGATATAGTGATTGTTAATTTCCAACCTGTTGGAATACACAACCGAAAGAGGTAAAGTGGTATCATGCTATCATGATACGTGAATAAGCATATTTATAAGATAAACCATATATCGGTTGTGTAATATTTTTCTCTCACTGGATGGAATGGTTCATTGTCGATTCTACCTTTATTAGATCTTTAAACTATACTAACACTATGACCCGGCAACGCCGGGTCATAGTGCTAGTGCATGCATATACAGCTGCGTGCGCACATACACGCGAGTACTGTCCAAATCTCCGACCAATCACATGCAGCTAGCTGGCATTCAATTGGCGTATCAAGTTTCGGGCATTTTGATTGGGTTTTGGATAGAAAATTCACAAAAAGTCACTTCTATTGATTTTTTAATGGCTTTGCGGGGTGACTGGAGAAATGTAAAGATGTGCACGACCACTCTTGAACAGTTTTAAATGACCATAGAAAGTGCGAGCTCGCAAACTGAAAATTGTGGATTTGTATGAAGGACACACACACAGACAGACATTTTGCCGTTTATATACATAGAGATACTTTAAGGTATGGATGAATTAAGTTTAGTTTTAACCTCCCTGTTCTTATAAATACCAAGTGGCTACTTAACTCACTTTCTTATCGCGGATGCATGTATGAGTGAGTGTATACGCGTAATGCAGTTTGCGCGAAGGCGTTTATAAATCCCTATTTGTTAACGGTTATTTTTAATACTTTTCTCGCTGCATTGCGTGTTCGTTTTTATTTTTTTTCATCTGTGATTTTATTTTCTATCACTGTCAATGAAGATATTTCCTTCGTTTCGTTGCTTTTCTTTCAACGAAAAGAGAAGATACACTGTTGAACTGTTATTTTAAAGTGTTGTGTCTATTTATCACCCGATGAGACACATCTACACCGCCAGATGCTCCCTAACCAGTCGTTGAGTGTCCCACCCGTGAGGGAACGATGCTAGATGTGTCGAAACAATTGTCGCGATTAATAATAAGTTCTCGTATATTCCATCTTCTGCCTTTCATTTACCATATGTGTGTGTGTGTGTGCGTGCGTGTGGTGTTTGTTTGTTTGTTTGTGTGTGTGTGTGTGTGGTGTGTGTGTGTGTGTGTGTATGTGTGTAAGTGTGGGTATAAACAAGCACATACACATATTCATATACAAACCGACGGAAAGTCTGTTTTGAGGCATTTGCTCTATTATATGAGTTTACATTCCGAAGACAGAAATGCTATCCTTCTTCGGACAATGCCGGGATGTGCTATGGTGGAACATGACCAACAGGGGCCCCGAGAAATCTCTGCAATCGACCAGGTTGTCTATGGTCAAAACACATGTGTGACAGTGACGTAGATGTCTGAAACGCCAAACACTGCGGTGAGGGACAAGTGTGGCTCTTGTCCCACACTCGTAAAACATTAGCATATGCACCCAGGGTAACAGAAAGTTTGAACGAATTCTCAGCGACAGCGAATATCCGACGACAACTCTACACTTACCCACGTACAGCCCCATGTATGTGTATGTGTGTGTATAAATACATGTGTGTATAAATATATATATATTCATATACATATACACACATATATACAGATATATATATATATATTTGTTTGTATATATATATGTATACAAACATACATATATTTGCATACGTGTATGTGTGTGTGTCTGTATGTATGTGTGTGTGCCTGTATGTGTGTGTGTCTGTATGTATGTGTGTGTGCCTGTATGTATGTGTGTGTGGCTGTATGTATGTGTGTGTGTCTGTATGTATGTGTATGTGTCTGTATGTATGTGTGGGTGTGTCTGTATGTGTATATGTGTGTGTGTGTCTGTATGTGTTTGTGTTTGTATGTATGTGTGCCTGTATGTATGTGTGTATGTCTGTATGTATGTGTGTGTGTCTGTATGTATGTGTGTGTGTGGTGTAAGCTTATGTATATTTGTAATTATGTTTGCATATGTTTTGTGGTGAACATAATAGCTGCTAGATTCTATTAGCTGTTATCAGTTGTTGGCTTATCAGATAATGGTCATATAGTTTGTGTGTTTTGTGTATGTGTAAGCAAGTGTGTGTCTGTGTGTGTGGTGTGTGTGTGTGTTCGTGTGTATTTCTCTGTGTGTTTCTGTGTAATCTATATCTGCCTGCATGTATATAGGTTAATCATGTAAAGAGGAGACAGAGAGATTGTCTTGCGTTGATTAAATCGGTGGGAAATCATTCGTTGACGTCAGACGGTCACCCTACGACATAGAAACTCTCTTACTTTTCTGACTCCTATCCGTCGTCATTCTCTCTTTCTATTTAGTCCAT
>NC_043018.1:28019980-28034980 GCF_006345805.1 Octopus sinensis
GGGAATATGTTGGGGAAGGAGGGCATCATCGAACAGATGCCATGAAATGGTTAAATATTGATTTATACTCGTGGGAGAAACAATACCAAGGAATGAAAAATACGTTCATATATATACATACATACATATATATGTATATATATATATAGTATATTGTTTATGTGTATATATATATATATATATATATATATATATAATATATATATGCATATGTATACGTGTGTGTATACATTTATGTATGTATATATTCAAAAGGTAACCGCATATGAATCGCTGGCGATTTTTTTCCCTTCGTCTTCCTTTTCTATTGGACTCTCTGTTTATGAAGAAGAGCATTACTCGAAATGTTAAACCATCTTTCTTTCTTTCCCTGGGCGTGTTTGTTCTTCTTTGTTTGGGGAATACAATTAAATATATTATTCTCTCATTTTCAAATGCATATTTTTTAGCATATATATGTATTTGCGTGTGTATGCTTGTGTGTGTATAGCAACAGTAGCCATATGTGCAAAGCAAATTAAATATAATTTGGGATTTTTTGCGAAGGGATAAAAGTGGTAACAAGAACAGGACAGTAAAAACAAAACAAATAAATGCGGTAAAATACAGGACAAGGAGAATAACACAGTAAAGACAAACGGTAAGGGCTGTTAAGCCTTTGTTTTTACTGTCCTGTTTTTGTTACTACTTTTATCCCTCCGCAAAAAATCCCGAATTTTATTTAATTTGCTTTGCGGGAAGGACTGCTTCAACAAAGTCGAGTCTTGCCCTTACCTTCGAAACACGGTGTAGACGAAATGGAGGCGGCTGAAGAAGAGGAATATTCCTTGTGTTGTATGTCTTGTACTCTGTTTTTTCGTTGTTTGAAAAAAAGTCCGTTTCCATGGTTTTGTTTTTATGTTTTCGTTACTCATTGTGTTCGACGTCTTTTTAGTGTCCTGTACTTATATATGCATGTATATATGCATATAGATGTAGGTATGTACATATGTGTATGTATATATGGATATGGTTTATTTATTAGTTTGTTATTATATATATATATATATATATATTATTATATATAATATATATTTATATATATACGTACATACATGCAACACACATACGAACCCCCACACACATATACATACACACACATAAATATATAGGGAAAATTCAAGAAAAAAACAACAAAAGACGAAGACAGGTGGTGTAGAAAACAAGCAGATGTATTAGTATAACGCTCGGGAATTGAAAAAGTCTTTAACGTTTCGAGCCTACTTTCTTCCACAGAAAAGAACACACAAACAAACAAGGAGAAATACAAGGAGAGAATATATATATATATATATATATTTCAACAATTGAGGGTAAAATTAATTAATTAATCAATTTCACCAAGTATTCAGTATGCAAAGGGACCATTTAAGGCGAATTCAAATTATTACATTATATAAAAGGGCTTAGTAAAATAAATTACTTTGCCGCATACTGAACTCATTAGAAATAGCAGCTAAAAAAACTTTTTTAAAACTATTTCTAATACTTAAAGAAAACCTCTCTCATATAGTGTTTGCTCAATTCAACTCACGCAAATATGGGGGTAGAGACATTAAAAAATCAAGTGCAAAGGTTATTTGAGAACGTACGTTTCAAGATTAGTCAACACGACATTTCTATCATCAGCTCAGAACTCCCTGGTTTGGATTTGAAAACACTGAAAGTGGGAGCATACCCTTTCGGCCTCCTCTCGCTTCCGAAGATCTGCTCGTAACTAACAGTGCCAACAAACCCAAAAATGCAAGCGAAGAATTTCTGCTCTCCCCTTTCCACCAGCGTGGGTTAAAATCAGTAAACACTATGCTTTTTCGGTAAAGTCCGCGGCATTATATAGAGAGAGATGAATTATAATTTCAACAATTGAGGGTAAAATTAATTAATTAACCAATTTCACCAAGTATTCAGTATGCAAAGGGACCATTTAAGGCGAATTCAAATTATTACATTATATAAAAGGGCTTAGTAAAATAAATTACTTTGCCGCATACTGAACTCATTAGAAATAGCAGCTAAAAAAACTTTTTTAAAACTATTTCTAATACTTAAAGAAAACCTCTCTCATATAGTGTTTGCTCAATTCAACTCACGCAAATATGGGGGTAGAGACATTAAATTTGTAGAGACATTAAAGTGCAAAGGTTATTTGAGAACGTACGTTTCAAGATTAGTCAACACGACATTTCTATCCTCAGCTCAGAACTCCCTGGTTTGGATTTGAAAACACTGAAAGTGTGAGTTGAATTGAGCAAACACTATATGAGAGAGGTTTTCTTTAAGTATTAGAAATAGTTTTAAAAAAGTTTTTTTAGCTGCTATTTCTAATGAGTTCAGTATGCGGCAAAGTAATTTATTTTACTAAGCCCTTTTATATAATGTAATAATTTGAATTCGCCTTAAATGGTCCCTTTGCATACTGAATACTTGGTGAAATTGATTAATTAATTAATTTTACCCTCAATTGTTGAAATTATAATTCATCTCTCTCTATATAATGCCGCGGACTTTACCGAAAAAAGCATAGTGTTTACTGATTTTAACCCACGCTGGTGGAAAGGGGAGAGCAAAAATTCTTCGCTTGCATTTTTGGGTTTGTTGGCACTGTTAGTTACGAGCAGATCTTCGGAAGCGAGAGGAGGCCGAAAGGGTATGCTCCCACTTTCAGTGTTTTCAAATCCAAACCAGGGAGTTCTGAGCTGATGATAGAAATGTCGTGTTGACTAATCTTGAAACGTACGTTCTCAAATAACCTTTGCACTTGATTTTTTAATGTCTCTACCCCCATATTTGCGTGAGTTGAATTGAGCAAACACTATATGAGAGAGGTTTTCTTTAAGTATTAGAAATAGTTTTAAAAAAGTTTTTTTAGCTGCTATTTCTAATGAGTTCAGTATGCGGCAAAGTAATTTATTTTACTAAGCCCTTTTATATAATGTAATAATTTATATATATATATATATATATATATATATATATATATTCTAAAGACATTGTATTGTTGCAAATAGCAGAAACTGAGGTTTTTGCCCTCATTCCATGGTGTCTGAAGATTTCAAAACTAATAGATTCAATATCGAAGCTTCTCTGATCATAAGTCCGTTCGCTTGGAGCTATGATACAGTTAAATAGCAATAACTAATCAATCAATCAACCAACCAGCCAACCGAACGTCACGCCAAATAACTAACTAATTAAAACAATTAATGAACAATACAATTAATGAACTAGCAATGTATTTTCTAATATATTTTCTAATTCGTTGATAAAATATCTTTGAAATATTCTTTTGTGTTAATATGTTTGGATGTGGGTGTATGGGTAGGTGTGGGTAGTAAATATGTTCATTTAACTGTATATGTATATGTATATATATATATATATATTATATGTACGTATGTATACACAAAACATCCATGATGGAAACAACAAATGCACATCGATGCACACACACGCACACATATACACACACACGTATATGAATATATGTATACATGCACATACATATATTCAGATACGTATATGTGTAGATGTATATATATACATATACGTATATGTAGATCTATTCATACTTATAGAAGCATGTGTGCATGTATATATATATATACATACATATATATATATATACATATATACGACGGGCTTCTTTCAGTTTCCGTCTACCAAATCCACTGACAAGGCTTTGATCGGCCCGAGGCTATAGTAGAAGACACTTGCCCAAGGTGCCACGCAGTGGGACTGAACCCGGAACCATGTGGTTGGTAAATAAGCTACTTACCACACAGCCACTCCTGCTGTGTGGTATATATATATATATATATATATATATATATATATATATATATATATATATATATATATATATATATATATATATATATATACATATATATATATGTGTATATATATATTATTTGCATTGTTCCAGATAAACTCTCGTTTATCCTGTTGTTACTTGCACTCTACATGTATGCTGTGTCTGCACACCAATGCCCGGGGATAAAACATAAAACTCAAACCGATAGTATATATGTGGATATTTTATCCCTTAATCCATTATTATAACCGCTAACTCTGTTTACACACACACATGCACACACATACACTCACACATACACTCACATACACACACCCACACATATATTGATGCACACAAGTAAATACATAAATGTAAAACAAATTGGAATAGATAGTACTCGATTACCGAAGATAGAGTTTTTAATTGAAGTCGAATAATATTCTCACAAACTGTCCCTCGGAGTATTACGTTACCGTGTGTCGGACAGTTGTAATCAAAACAGTCCAACGAATGCTAACGTGATACACAGAGTGACAGTCTTGTGAAGAATATTTTCGTTTCTAGTACATGCGAGTGTGTGAGAGTGTATACGTGTGTATAGATAAATAGATAGACACATAGATGAAATTGATAAATTAGATAAATAGGTGTGGTAAGAAGCTTACTTCCCAACCACATCACTCCATGTTCAGTCCCACTGCATGGCACTTTGTGCAGTTGTTTTCTACCAGAGCCCCGGGCTGATCAAAGCCTTGTGAGTGGATTTGGTAGACGGAAACTAAAAGAAGCCCGTTGTATATATATATATATATATATATATATATATATATATATATATATATGTATATATATATATATAATATATATATATATATATGTATATATATGAATAAAAAATGGAGTTAACGCAGGCTTAAACAAGTATTTTTACTTTCTACACGTTTCGAAAATTCCACTGATACTATTCAAAAGAATAAATGGTATAAACAATGCAATCTTCTCTTCGGGAAAGTGAAAAAAACGAAACTCGTCAATACGACATTTTAGCAAAAAATGATGGATTTGTATAGCGATAGACAGAACGCTATTAATATTGTTTAAAAACGTTATATGATATAACGTCATAAGTAGCTAACAGAAAGAGTAGGGATATTAATAGTGAATGTTAAATATAAAGGAAATTAAAGTTTAAATTATATATAATGATAGAGACTACTTATATGCACTAAATGTATGTTTCTGCCAATGCTTACATCTGTATGCTCGTTCTATAACCGTGTTTACTAGAGTATTTTTAGAAAAAATAATGAAAAATAGCTCAGAATTGCAGAGAAGACAGAATTTCTTGCCTTTGTCATATGGTATCGAAATTGAGAGGATCAATCATTCTAAATGAAATTGTTCATTGTGGTCTTTTAAATCCCAAAATCAGTTTGCTGAGACCGGTACTATTCCGTTTATTTCTATCCCTAAATGTTGAGTAATGGATAGAAATTCTTTTAGATAACTCTAACGATGTGCTTCCAATGTAAAATCGTACTTCATTACGAGTACTGATTATAGACTGGTATATAAAATTTTTAATCTTAGAGTTACTTGACATAATATTTCTAGAGGGTTTGATGGTATTAGCTAAATTAATGTTAGTATTAGTAAATGTATTAATATTTAACAGTTTGTTATTATGAGAGAATATAATTTGCAAGAGATTTTTTGTGTTTGAAAAACTTATCCTAACCTTATGTGAATTAATTATAGAGTAATATCTAGAATTGTTTGGAAAAGTACCGGTCTCAGCAAACTGATTTGGGATTTAAAAGACCACAATGAACAATTTCATTTAGAATGGTTGATCCTCTCAATTTCGATACCATATGACAAAGGCAAGAAATTTTGTCTTCTCTGCAATTCTGAGCTATTTTTCATTATTTTTTCTAAAAATACTCTAGTAAACACGGTTATAGAACGAGCATACAGATGTAAGCATTGGCAGAAACATACATTTCCCGAAGAGAAGATTGCATTGTTTATACCATTTATTCTTTTGAATAGTATCAGTGGAATTTTCGAAACATGTGTAGAAAGTAAAAATACTTGTTTAAACCTGCGTTAACTCCATTTTTTATTCATATTATTCAAAATATTCAACGTAAACACGAAGTTTCAACCTTTATAAACAAGGAGTTACAACATCTTTAGTTGTGAGATTTTTGCTGCCCTGGTAACTATTCATTTATTTTTCCGTGTTAATTGTTAACAAGGTAAAAATACACTCATCTATTTATATGTATATATATATATATATGTATATATATATATATATGTATATATATATATATATGTATATATATATGTATATAGCTGTTTGTGTTTTCCTCCAACACCCCTCCTCACCATCTCTTGACAACCAGTGTTCGTATGTTTACGTCCCCGTAACTTAGCAGTTCAGAAAAAGAGCCTGATAGAATATCAGGCAGAAAAACTTCAAGATGCTCCCCCAGCATGGCCGCAGTCTAAATACTGGAATAGGTAAGAGATCAAAGATGTATATCTATGTACGTGTATGTGTGTATGTATGAATGTATGTACGTGTGCATGCATGCGTGTGTGTGTGTATGTATGTATGTATGTATGTATGTATGTATGTATGTATGTATATGTTAGCCTGTTTTGTGGTTTCATTAGACTTCCAATTTATACAGTGAGTCACACGGGTCATATATATATATCCTGTTTCTTTAGATTATTGTGTACATATAATACAATACGACCATACCAGCTAAATACAGTTAGTATATTTAACTTTCAGGGACCCCGTCAATCTAAGCATATAGAAAAAGCAGAAATTATGGTCCCAACAGGCCTCCGTATAACGTACTTTATAATAACTCGCTCAAGACTTCCTCCGCCATCATGGACGTAAAAAACTATCCCCCCCTCCACTGCCATTGCCAACTGCTTAAAAAAGAATAATAAATATAATCAGGAAACAATAATATTTAGTATTTCATAAAATTCTTTTCTCTGTATCCAGGTCCCAGAGGTAAATGTGATTTAAATGAACGGGTTCCGACTGGGAATCGAAATCAGATCGTGGTTTTGGTCCGTCGGGATTCAACAGCTTCTGGTTGAAGAACTTGTGGGCGCTCTCAACCACTTTAGTATTTCCCACAACCACCAACATCGCCACTACAACCACGACGACGACGACCACCACCACCACCACCACCATCAACACCATCAACACCACCACCATCACCGACACGAACAACGTTGCTGTCACTACCATCTCTATGACCACTACTGCTACTACCAGTCATCATCACCAACACCGAATCCCTCACCACCACCACCACCATCATCATCATCATCGTCGTCGTCTTCGTCACCACCGCCGCCACCGCCGCCGCCACCGCCGCCGCCACCGTCGCCGCCACCGCCGCCGCCACCACCACCGCCGCCGCCACTACCACCACCACAACCACAACCACCATCAGCGATATCAGCAACAGCACCGTCGTAGTCGTCATAATCATAATCGTCACCATCATCGTCGTCGTCATCGTCTTCCTCATAATCATCATCGTCGTCATAATCATCATCATCATTGTCACCATCGTCGTCGTCATCATAAACATCGTCGTCGCCGTCGTCATCATCATCATCATCATCGTCGACATCGTCATCGTCGTCGTCATCATCATCATCACCATCGTCATCGCCTTCATCATAATCATCGTCGTCATCATCATCATCATCATCGTCATCGGCGTCGTCATCGTCGTCGTCATCGTCGTCATCATCATCTTTACCAACATCATCATCATCATCACCACCAGCATCTTCATCAACATCGTCGTCGTCGTCGTCGTCTTATTCATCATAATCATCGTCGGCGGCGGCGGCATTGCCATCATTGTCATCAACACTTGTCCATTGCTGTCCTGAGTCCTAGAACTCACTAGGCCGGTTACCCAGCCGCCATGGCATATAAATGAGCAAAATCACTGCTTTTCCTCCTTAAACGAGACATCCGTCCGCTGCACGGTTACAGAGGACTGAAAGTATCTACAAAAAATCAGGTCCGGTAAGTTCACCGTCATCAATTCACCACATGGAAAGGTCGCCATCATCAATTCACGTCTTTTTTTTTGTTTTCAATAAAATAGTTTTTAATTATTATAGGTGAAATCCTGTGGATATATTTTCTTGGTAAACCTTTCTCGCGTGAACTTTCTTCATGGTGAAATTTTCTTACAGTGACTTGATGGCGGTGAACTCGCCTGCGATGAATTGGTGGTGGTGAACTTACCTGTAATCATAAAAAATGTCTTCGAGAATGTCATAGGTAATAGAATGTTTGATATACCAACACACACAGACAAGCAAATTAAGGATTATTGAACCGATATTGGCGTTACGGATTATTTAGAAGCAAGTACCGGTACAACACATTGGACATCAGTGTCCAATTTCTGGACACTAATAGTCCAGAATCTTTTATGATACGCACTAATCTACGAAGAGCAACTTCAAATCACATCGGCCTTCAGACCAGTTCACTGGTACCTCGCAAAGTGCACCTTACATAGTACAGTATCGGTAAACTTGTATCATTTATACTGATCTCCAGCTCCCTGTATCTGATTTGATTAAATGAATTTAATGTTTCATTTAGTGTTTGTTGACGAAGGTGACCTATCCTTTGTCCAGAAAAATCTAGACCAGAATGGCTTTGTAACCAAAAGTTTTGAAAAATCGGTGCTGCTCCTATACCATCTTTCCTTTCTTCCTTCTTTCTTTCTTTCTTCCTTTCTCTCTTTCTTTCTTTCTTTCTTTCTTACTTTTTTTCCTTCTTCTCTTTTTCTTTTTCTGTTTTCCTTTTTCGCTCTTACTTTTTTAAGACTTTTTTCTTTCTTCATTCTTTCGCTTCCTTTCATTCATGCTTTCTTTTTTCTCTTGTTTTCTATCTTTATTTCTTTCTCTCCTTTTTCTTTTTTCTTTATTTCACTTTCTTTATTCTCTCTTTCTTCGGTTCTTTCATTTTCTTTCTTTCTTTCTTTCTTTCTTTCAGTCTTTCTTTTTCATTTTCCTTTCGTTCAGTTTAAACCTTTTTCCTTCTTTTTTTTGCTTTCTTTCACCCATTCTTTCTTTTTTCTCTTTCGTTTTCTTTCTTTCTTTCACTTTCTTTCCACTTTCATTCTTTCTGTTTTTCTTTCTTTTTCTCTTTCGTTCTCTCGTTCTTTTTTCTTTCATGTTCTCTTTTCTTTCCTTCACTTTCTTTATACACTTTCTTTACGCTTATTTTGTTCTTTCTTTCTTTTCTTTCTCTTCATCATGCTTTTCCATTTTTCTTTCTTTCAGCTTAAACCTTCTTCCTGTCTTTCTTCTTCCTTTTGATTTCTTTCACTTTCCCTGTTTTGCAGGCATCGATAACCACGCACTAGCAAAAGAGTGGATATCAAATATCGGAGGAGGTCAACAAAACTACACACTGATCGACTATCGGCCGAGGATATTGTTAGCCAATTATTGCAAAAATTCGATATAATTATACATTAGTTAAGTATTAGGTTGATTATAAATTATATATCCTGGTTACTTATATTAGGAAGGAAGTAAAGAATGCATTGATCTGCTATTAGAAACGGTCTTATGAAATGAATATTGGTCAATTTTGTGGAACGATTATTAAGTTATGCACCGGTCGACTATGAGAAGAAATCAACAAAAGTCGATTCTACCGAATAGTTGGTCCCTAATATATGTCTCTGTGAGAAAAAATACAAAATAGTTGAGATATTTGAATTAGCAATGTATGTATCATACTTAATGCAGATACATGTCGGAAATCCAAATCAACTGCTGTAATCATCCGGAGATAATATCTCATATGGATGTACAGTGATAAATAATGCAATAATATATCAGTTGCCGATGAAAACCGATGAAATAGATACGTATTTCTGCTTGTTTTGTCTTGGTCGGTATTAATTACTCATTGTCGATTGCTTATCCGTTGTCATTCATATGGAAAAACAATAACTGAAAATATCACTGATGTTACAATTAAATGGCGCGCTGAATACAAATTCTTTATGTGCAGTAAAAGGTTAAAATATGCCTCTGTATATCGTACTTTGAGAAATAACAGAATAGTACAAGTGGCAGATGAAAAGCTTTGCAGTTGTTGTTGTTGTTGATGATGATGATGATGTTGAGGTCGTTGCAGCTGGCGTTTAGCATCATCATCATCAGCACCAGCAGCAGCAGCAGCACCACCACCACCACCTGGCTCTTGAGCAAACTTAACAGAAGAATCCATCTGTTGTAAATTTGTAGATCAGGTCACCAATCATAATGGCTCTGAAAAGGAGTTCTTGTTACTGCCTTTCCTGATATGACTACCACTAATAAGGCAGTAATCTGGCAGAATCGCTAGAATCTTTAAATTCTTTAGTTTAAATGCCGCTGAGGTCGAATTGCCTTTCATCCTTTCGGTGTCGGAAAAATAAGTACCAGTGTAGTACTGGGGTCGAAGTAATCTACTTTCCTCCTCCCCCGAAATTACTGGCCTTGTGCCATAATTTGGAATTGACTTGACTAACACCAGTTCTGACTGAGCCGAGTTATCACCAAAGAAATTCTTGTTGACGCCATTCGCTAAGCCATCCATAAAATGCCGTCTTTCTCAACCGTCTGTCTCTATTTCACGCCTGTTTGTCTATCTGTCTCTTAATTCGTAGATTGTATATATTGTCGTATGGATGTGAGTGAAAATGTTTGTCTAACTTGGACTCCATCTTTCAACGTGTCCAACGTTTCTAAACATTTGAAACAAAATTTACAGGAGTTTCGAGTTCTATGTATTGCACGTTAGGCGATCACCTGCTACAGATCCCTTAATTAATCAGTCCCATCCATATTCATACGTTTTATATTTAAAAGTCTTTCAGGTAAAACTCTGATTCATTCACAGCAGTTTTTGTTTTATATAAACTACCAGTGATACACTGTCGTCTATTAATTGTCTATAATGATTGTCTGTAACCCACCTCCTAGCATAGTAGTTTTGTATCTACTGATATACTGGGGGATAGCATATTTGGCTATAAACTTACTCCTTTGATGGTCGTCTTGTACTTATTAATACACTGGTTTAACATAACTGAGGGCAAACTTATTCTTTAAGCTGTGGTATTTACCTACAGATATACTGGAACTAACATAATTCTTCTTAAACAGTACACTTGTCCGTTCTGCCATACTGGAACTAATATAATTGAGTGTAACCCTATAGCTTAGTTTTGAACCTACTCACAGACTGAATAAACATCCCTGACAAAAAAGCTACTCCTTAAAATGTGGTCTAGTACCTACTGATACACTAGAGATAATATCGCCAACTGCAAACCTACACCTTAAACTGTAGTCTTGTAACTTCTCATGTACTAATGTACAGTGTTAACAGCATGGACTGTAACCCCATTCTTCAAACTGTATTGTTATTTCGCTGGAACTTACCTGGCAAGGAGCTGGCCAATATTCATTTCAGATACTGGCAGAATGACGGCAATTTCGAGAGAGGGGTTAAATCGATTGCATCCACTCCACTGTTCACTATTTGAAAGGGATGAAAGGCGAAGTTGACTACGATGCAATTTGAACTCAGAAAGTAGAGATGGACAAAATGCCGTAATGCATTTTGGCCCGTGAGCTAACGATTCTATCAGCTCGCACCTTAAGGTTCTAATGAATATTAACAGCAAATGGAGACGTTATATACGATACACTCACTGAAGTTCATGACTTTTGTTGCATTTGTATCTTTCTTTTCAGCTGTCATTTTTCCAGGTGTTCGTGATCGTTGCCCTCTTCCCTATGACAAAGTCTGAAGATACGTGATTTTTCTCGGAATAAAGTACAGTACTAGTTTCACGTTGCATTCTGCGATTTATCTAGTTTAGTCTGTTAATTTCCTGAGAGCTCAAGTTTACCCTTGCGGCAGAGCGCATATTTTAAAACATAGGCATAGAGACATGTTCACATGGGCGTATCTAACACATGCGTAGATGCTAGGATTGCTCCGAGTTTTGTATGCTAAAGCCACAGGTCTATCTGCTATTTGACACAAAACTTCACAGGCCAGAACGTATCTAGTAGTAATGGTGTCTGAACATACGAACTGAAGCCTCACTGTTGGAATTAATTTAATGTGTTTCCTAGAACATTTGTATGACCCGAGGAAAGCGTTACCCGAGGTTTCTGAACAGATCCTTCGTCAGTATATTTCTCATCTCCATGACATACAAACTTTTCCAAATTCACAAACGTCGCTATGTTATATTTCTTCACTCACACCAACCACCACTTGTCTTTTAAGACTGATTGTATTTCGAAGGTACGCAATGAGTCGAAACAGGGGCAGCTGAAGAAGGGGAATGTTCCTTGCGTTGTTTGTCTTGTACTCTGTTTTTTCGTTGTTAAAAAAAGTCCGTTTCCTTGTTTTGTTTTTATGTTTTCGTTTCTCGTTGTGTTCTACGTTTATTTGTGGTGTCCTGTACCTATATATGCATGCATATATACATATAGATGTAGGTATGTACATATATGTATGTATATATGCACATGTTTTATTTATTAAATTGTTATTATATATATATATATATGTGTGCGTGTGTGTGTGTGTGTGTGTGTGTGTGTGTGTGTGTGTGTGTGTGTGTGTGTGTGTGTGTGTGTGTGTGTGTGTGTGTGTGTCTACGTACGAATGTAGATGTTTCATTCTAGCTGAGAAAAATCATACATATAAGTTGACAGCCTTGGCGAATTATAATATTTACGGAGTATGTAATAAAACATTGACTGTAATATGTGGCGGCATTTTTAATTCAGCGTTACACATGTTTCATTACAAGAGAGGAAATACATTTTATGATAATAAATATTAATATTAATAATCATATTATAAACTCATAAAAGAAATATGCATACATCTACAAACATCAAGAACATTCTTAATCTGTCAACTTTGAGTGATAGATTAAAATAATTATTCAGAATCTATGCCTGGACATTAACAAATAGTAGGTGTTCTCTATGTTTATAAATGTATGTATATATTTATTATGAATTTATTATATTTATAGTATTATTAATATAAACATTTATATTCATATAATGCATTCTTCATATTGTTATGAAAGGTGTAACAGAATTGAAATGGTACTACATGTTTTGGACTATCATTTTATTTCTTTTATTTTAAGTAAATTTGCAGTGTGTTGAATTTAGCTTTATTAATTTGTATCTCGAATTATACCGCGCTGGAGTCGCCAGAGTGGATGAAATGGCGCTATACACAACTCTTTTGTTAACTTTGTTACAATTAAGAGAAAAAAAGAATAAAAACTAAAAAATAAATATCTATGTTCTGTAACTTAATTTAAACTAGAAGTGATTCTTTTCCCTTAATGGAAAAATTCACCGGAGGAAAAAAACATATGTACGAATGTGTGTATGTATATATATATATATTTTTTGTTATCTCCCTTGTACCTTTCCCTCTGTCGCTTCCTCTCTCCCGCCTCTCTCTCTCCTTATCTAATTCTTCAATCCCTCAGCCTCTTACCTCTCTCAGTTCCTCCCACCTGATCGGTGCTCGGTCAAGAATGATCTTTCTTTCGTGGCCTGATCGCCGAGCGCACAACACTATATTTTCCTGTCTTCCGATACATAATTATGTTTGTTGCCGCAAGGCTTCTACTTCAAACGTCAGCATAACTTAATTTGTCCTTTTAGTCAAAAGACACCTGTTGTTATTCTTGTTAGTTGTATTTGTAATCGTATAGTGAGGGCGCGTGGCTTAGTGGTTAGGGCATTCGGCTCATGATCGTAAGGTTGTGAGTTCGATTCCCGGCGACGCGTTGTGTCCTTGAGCAAGACACTTTATTTCACGTTGCTCCAGTCCACTCAGCTGGCAAAAATGAGTTGTACTTGTATTTCAAAGGGTCAGCCTTGTCACTCTCTGTGTCACGCTGATTATCCCCGAGAACTACGTTAAGGGTACACGTGTCTGTGGAATGCTCAGCCATTTGCACGTTAATTTCACGAGCAAGCTGTTCCGTTGATCGTATCAGCTGGGACCCTCGTCGTCGTAACCGGCGGAGTCTTTAATTTGTAATCGTGTAACATTTTCTCGTTTTATTTTTGGTCCTTGTTGTCGAACATATTCGCTTGCTTACATATAATATATATATATAATATATATATATATATATATATATATATATATATAATATATATATATATATATATATATATATATATATATATATATATATATATAAACGGAACAAGAACGTAACGGACTACAATAAAAATATACGGACCGGTGGGTGATATAAGACAGACAGGAAAATCAGACTGAACATTCGTGGCTTTCTATTCATCAGTCAAGCTTCCGCTCGTCATTACAATTTCGGCCTGTTACACTTGAGACTATTCAAAAGTGGTAGGCTGCAAAGATCTATTCTAAGGTTATTAAAATTTTGGAAGTATATACATATGTATGTATGTACGTATATTTGTATATATATATATGCATTTGCTTCTACGTGTGTGAATATGTGCCTCTGTGTGTGTGTGTGTATACATATATATACATACATACATATATGTGTGTGTATCAGAATGATAGGCGTAGCGGTTCACGAGAACGACAAGCGCGTGAGAACCATGCCCTTTACAGTGACCCACTTATACGGATATGCTGCTTTATTTTTATTAAGAAAGTCTATGAAGAACTTTTATCTCAGACAGTTCAACAGCTTCGTTCCTTTTCACGGTTTGTATACATTTAGTATGATACAGACGGATGGTTCGTATGCCAGAATTACGAAGCCAATCGTTCACAAGGCACAGATGAACGTTTCACTTAACAACGAAACAATAAACAATATTGTCCTAGATAGACTATGACAAAAAAGAGGCACTGGATGATCAGAGAGCAAAGGCTTGAATAACTTTGATCGTAACTCTTCACGACAATGTAAAGGACCAAAAACTGAACTGTAGCAACTCGGAAAGAAATAATTTACCGGTTTTTCAATTTTCCGTAAATTAAAAAGAATTAAATAAAGCAAATACACTTTTTGCTTTTTTATGCT
>NC_043018.1:28037480-28039980 GCF_006345805.1 Octopus sinensis
GAAATTGTTGTAGATGATTTTTGCTAAGTTTAAAGTTTTATTTATTGTTAGGACTATAGTTTATGACATACTTAATACTAAGTCTATGGTTAGTGTTAGATTTGAAAGTATGGTTATTGCTAAATTTTACCATTTTACAGATTTTTGTCATGGAACTGCAGCCATTGTATTCTTTGAAGTCATAACATAGATTCAGATCAATTTACAATGGATATAAATTTTGCTAACTGGGGTCTGCATAACTTAATGAAAGGAATGTTAGAGTAAGAAAATGTGGAGTAACTGAGTCAGCGAGAGAGGAAAGGAACAAGAAAAATAATTAGAGAGAAATATTGATAGAAATCGAGGTAGCAGAGAAGTATTTAAGCAATGTTTACTTTGACAATGATTTCAGTGTTATTTGGCTACTATACCTAGTATATCCAGATTATTAACACGCCCTAGAATTTAAGTCCAGGTCAATTAATCTCTAGCGTACCTATCATGAAATAACACCCAGCCATGACCAGCCTGCTTTGTTGTTTATTGTCCATATCTAGAACTATATAATCCAGAGTCACATTTATTTAGTAGAATTTTGTTCCTATTTCCAGCAATATGATGTAAACAGTATGAAATTTGTTAGAAAGAAAGGAAGCTTTAAAGTTCCCAGAAATTCATTAGTGTTTGACAAACGTGGATTGGATTTCTACTGAGGTTTCTCCTGAAAATCGAAACCTTGTTCCTAGGTATCGGTTGACACAGAACCAACATAATTTTGCCGCAGGTGATTCTGTATAGTAAAGTCTGTGATTTTTAACAGCCGTCTTTAGATTATAATTCATTCGGATTTTTCTGGCATTAGGTGGACAGTTGATATCTAAGTTTGAGGCATTTGGTGGTCAGTTGATATTCGAGTTCGCGGTTTGAGTTCGAGGTCTGAACCCGGAAGTTTTATTTGAGATTAGGGCTTGAAAGTGATTCGCAGCATTTGAGCCTGATAACCGGATGAAAAACACTAGACAGATATATTATATACTCATCACTTTGATTGCGTTCACCGTTGTGCCAATTGGAATGGGATTTCTTCTCAAAGATGGACATTTCTGTGAGTAGAACTGTCCTGATATTCAGTGTTCTCACTATTTGCCTACTCTTGCTGGTTTGTTGTGACTCAGACCAAAAAAAGTAGATCCAGCTTCGACCACTCCGACTTTTATTCAGATAAAATGTATCTAGAAGTATTTTATGCAATGTTTACTTTGACAATGATTTCAGTTCTATTTGGCTGCTATACCTAGTATATCCAGCTTGTTACCACGCCCTAGAATTTAAATCCAGGTCATTCAATCTCTAGCCATGACCCAGCCATGACCAGCCTGTCTTTGTTGTTTATTGTCTATATCTAGAACTATATAATCCAGGGTCACATTTACTTGGTAGAATTTTGTTCCTATTTCTAGCAAACATGGGTGACATCTATGCGGGTCCTCTGTTATCGCAATAGCTGAGGTTATGATCATGTGTATGCAAAACAGAATACATATTATTCATTAAAATTTGTGACTGTTTGATCTATGCATGAGATCGTTTTATATAGAAAATATTAATGATTTTTCTTTAAAAACAAACAAGCAACAATTTCATCATTCTTTACTCATTAAACTTCTGATAAAATATCATTCAGTTACGCCAATCGTAAGCAGTATATGTATTCTGTATTCTCTCCGTCACCTATGATATATGTGATTGTGTGAGTGTTTGTGTGTGTGTATATAATATATATATATATATATTAGTATATATATATATATGCATGTGAGTATGAGTATATATGTGTATGCATATAGTATATATATATAGGTGTATATAATGTATATATATGTGTATATATATATATATATATATATATATATATATATATATATATATATATATATATAGTGATATATATATATATATATATATATATATATTATATATATATACATCCCATATGAGTGTGACAATGTGTCTATGGGTGAATTGTAACTCGTACGGACGCCAGAAGTAATGATTTTGATTCGGATTAATGCCTGTTCATTTGAACTCTTCCGTTATATATTTCTTTTTGTATGAATTCTGCATACATTAGCAGATTTCCACATCATACCCGTATAAGGAGATAAGGGTATACCTGCAGCAGCATAGTAGCATATGGTAGCCGATAACCGTAGAGAGGCTATGAAATGCACCTTACATGTTATAACTTTGAGGCCATTATATATATATATATATATATATATATATATATATATATATATATATATATATATTATATATACGTGCTATGTGTAAAGAGAGAGAGGGGAAGAATGAGGAAATAGACAAGTGAGAAAATGGTAGGTTAGATTGTGGGAAGGATAGAATAAATTTCAGTAAGACTGGCAGTGTCACCGAATGCCGCCGTTCGGGGCTAGTTGGAAGAGACTGAAGTTTGATGTTTGTTTACATATATATATATGGATGTGGCTTTATGTAT
>NC_043018.1:28044980-28052480 GCF_006345805.1 Octopus sinensis
GCTTTCTTTCTGGGTCGCAGCTGTAGTACCAGCTTTCATCACCATTCATGACCTTCAGAAAATGCTTCGGACCAACTTCCAGCTGTTCTTTCAGTTCACGAGACGCATTTAGTCATGACTGCTTTTGATCTTCCTTGAGCAAGCGAGACACAAATTTTGCTGCAACCCATTACTTTTGCAATTTCTCGCTCAAAATTCGTTGGTAGGAGCTCCAGGACGCACCAGTCATACCAACAATTTCCTCAACTGTTGGTATGACTGACGGTCCTCCAAGATCAGTTCCTGAATTTTTATTAAGTTTTCATTCGTTCGGAGGGGTCGCCGGTCTCCCTGAATGAGATTGGCCCTCAAGCGACAAATGACAGTTCCTAATGCGTAAAAACAACTCATAAGCTTGTGTTTTGCTCACGGCAGCGTCCGTGTAAGCTGTTTGAAGCATGACAACTATTTCGGACGCCATTTTGCCCAGCAGAAAACAGAATTTCAGAAAACAGAAGCACGCTGTTCCTTTGTTTCAGCCATTGCAAAACAAAGACGCGCCATGTGGCAGTACGACTCCACTCGACGACGCCTTTCAGCAGACTGATGCCTGAGGGTTGCATTAAGTAGCTTCAAGCGGCGAAAGTCTGAACTACAACAGGCTTGCTCCACATAGAATGTTTCCTGTTACTTGTGGGTAACCCCTCGAATATGACAAAATTGCAGTGCGATAAACAGGTTAGACATGGATTTCACAATACAAGTTCAGCACAGACTTTCTCTCAACTGAAGATTAATGCAAATTTGGCGCATTTTAGAACAGGACGAAAAGTTCTTGCTTCAGCGAGTCCGAGTTTGCTGACAAGACAGGACAACAGCTAGCGTAGTAAAAGGCTAAGTCGAACTAAATACAGGAAAAAGTTAAGATACAGATTAAAGAGTTGGGTCTTTAAAGAAAAGTTATTAAGAACGAACTGGAGTCAATGATACGGTATATACATACATACGTGTATTTGCACACGAACATATATATGTACAACCAAGCATATATCCGTGAGAGTTTCCATACATTTGAACGTATATGCGTGGCATACAAGGACATATATACGCACATGTATATATATATATAAGCATGTACATATATATATATATATACGAACACAAACATATACATACATACACTCACACACATATATATGTACGTACATACATACGTGTATTCGTACTCAAACATATATATGTGTAACCATACATATATCCGTGAGAGCTTCCATACATTTGAAGTATATGTGTGGCATACAACTACATATATACGCACATGTATATACATATATGCATGTACTATATAATATATTATATATATATATATATATATTATATATATATATATATAATATATATATACATATATATATATGTATACATATATATACAATACATAACCACGCATACACACCTACATACGTATATCCCTTCTGTTTCAATATGTATACCTAGCTGCTATCTCACATTCACATGTGTATGTATGTATGCATGTATGCATGTATATACGTACGTATGCGCGCGTATATACATATATGCATGCATGTATGTATGCGTGTCAGTGTGTACTTGTATGTACGTATACACATGCACACATGAATATAAAGAAAAATCATTTAAGTATAGTGAATAAAGAATACCCTACAATTTGTTTTAAATCTGTTTATTTTTGTCACTGCTGTGCTTTTTATTGTTGTTGCCGTTGTTGTTGCTGTATTCTATCTACTTAAAGCTATTTCTATACGACAAAATGTAACCAAGTAACCTTATAATACCATCATGTGTTCCTTGTGACGAAGGTGTTTACACAAGCGACTAATATATATATATATATATATATATATATATATATATATATATATATATATATATATGTATGATGTATGTATACACAAATATATATATATATATATATAATATATATATATATATATACGTATATATATACGCATGCATACATATATGTGTATATATTATTCATAGATAGACATATATATATGTATATATGTATATAAACATATGCACATATATATATATGCATATATATATATATATATTTATATATATATATGTATATATGTATATATATCGTATATATACATATATATATATATACATAAATACGTATATATATATACATACACATATTTACTACCATATATATATATATATATATATATATATATACGAACACAAACACATACCCACACACACACATGTATATGTACATACGCTCACGAACACAGACACAGACACTCACACACTGACGCTTACATACACACTGACGCTCATACACACACACACACACATACCCACATGTTGTTTGAGTAGATCTGGCATTTAGTCAAAATACATACAAGTGCCATCCATTTAGTTTAGGTGCAAAAGGTAGATAGCTTTAACCATTGTTAATGTACGTCCTATGCCGACATGTTGTAGGGAGAAATGTTACATCGACGTCTCCGTTATGTTTCAATGTGAAGCTAAGAATAATTGCTCTGCGTCTTGTTTTTGGTTTCTTCCAATATGGCCGAAGCGTTAAGTGCCATATGGTTTTTTTTAAGCATTTTCGAATGTGAAGGCTAACCTTTAGATAGCTAGAGCACCTAACCCTAGTCGTGTGTGTATGTGGGTGTTTGACTCTGTGTGTGTGTATGTGTGTGTCAGTCTGTATGCGAGTGTGTATGTGTAGGTTTGTATGTATGTACATATATCTTTATAAACTCACTTTCTCTTTCACACACAAACACCCACTTACACTCACACACATATATATATATATATATACACGTACACACACATACACACACGCAATGTACACATATATATGCACTATATACATACATATATATATATATACACATGTATAAGGTATATTTGCATCTATCTATCTATCTGTCTATCTATCTATCTATCTATCTATCTATCTATCTATCTATCTATCTCCCCCACTCTCTCTCATATATATATATATATTATATATATATATATATATATATAATATATATGTACATTTAAATTTTGTTTTTTTTTTGCGAAAATATGTCGAGTCGAAGTTTGTCCGTTCTTGTGGAGCCTTAGCATAGTAATTTTCAGTGATTGGTTGCGTGTAGGATTTTTTCTCACTGTTGTGCTGGCTTTACAATTGTTTGCCATTACAGCTTTCCGATTTATCTCAGTTTATATCGGATATATATATTATATATATAATATAATATATTAATATAATATATATATAATGGCTCTATCACTATATATATATATTCCACCTTCCTCAGGAATTCGCTCATAACTGTTCTAGGATAACTCGGTATTCTAACAGCGAACCGTGTTACACTTATCACAGATTGAGCAGTGATATCACGGGTTGGCTATCGGTCGAAGATTCTGCTTTGACTGCAAAAATGCGTCCCAGTGATTCATCCACAATATAAGCTACGCAGTTTGCCTTGGTGATTACTTGTCTTTATATAATTTCCTTCTCCAGCCACGCCTAGCTCATAAGGGCCGGTCTCCCGGTTTCCTTAGCGTATAGATTTCCCACCTGGACGGGACCCCGGTCCGTCGCAGGTGAGCTGCAAGATGCAGGAGGATAGAGTGAGAGAAAGTTGTGGCGAAAGTGTCAGCTGAAGTTCGCCATTACCTTCTGCCGGAGCCGCGTGGAGCTTAGGTGTTTTCGCTCATAAACACACACATCGCCCGGTCTGAGATTCGAACTCGCATTCCCTCGACCGCGAGTCTGCTGCTATAACCACTAGGTCATGTACCTCCACCTCTTTATATGATTGTACAGTGAGTCTGCATACGTTTCTTAGATGGATTTACTGATCAACATGGCACCAGGGGACGCAATAAACACAAAGCGCCTGACTCTTTCAAGCGATGCAGATAAATGAATTCGCTACAGCAGAGATGATCTGGAAAATACTTGGTACTGGAAATTTAGCTGAAATGAGCCCGAGAGTTTAGAGCTAATGAATCTACATTCGTTTCATTAACAAAGTGCGTGGAGACGATTCATTTACTACTGTTATTTTTTCGCACTATGCATTTTGTCCGACGCGCTAACGATCTTGCCAGCTGGCTGCCATATTATGTCTAAATAATAAAAGATGGGGAAAACATCCAAACGCTTTGGATCATTGGTCTGTTGGATCTAGATTAGCCAGGAACTAGACAACAGCATCACGAAAAACATCATCACCAGCATCATCCTTATGCTTCTCCTACTCCTCCTGACCATCATCGTATTCTTCTTCTTCTTCTTCATCATCATCATCATCATCATCATCATCATCATCATCATCATCATCATCAAAAACAACAATAACAGCTGCAACTACAACAATTATCACAGCAGCAGCAGCAGAGGCATCTGTAACTGAAACAACAGCAATTTGATGCAACGAAGGAGTGTGTAAGGGGGTACACGATCTGCTAGAAATAACTGCCAAGTTTCTCTAAACATCACAGTCAACTAACTTTAAAGGGAAATGATATATTGGGTAACGCTGACAGAGATCAGCTACGTCAGAGTAAATATATATATATATATATATATATATATATATATACACGAGAAGGCCACAGCTGGAATATCTAAATATCTTTGGTTATAGGTTGATTATAATAGGGAAAGACCTGGGGCTATAAAGCTACCAAAAGGCTATTAAATCCAAGACATTTTGATGACGATGACGCCACCAGCGACGTCGACGACGATGATCATGATCATGATCATGATGATAGCGACAAGCAAAGGGAATGACGATGATGGTGATGAAGATGCTGGTGGTGACGATGACGACGAGGATGATGATGACGACGACGGCGACAGCGAGGAAGACAACGATGATCCTGATGCGGGCTACGTTAGACGAACCTGTCTAAGTCGCCTTTATTATTGTTGTTATTGTTGTTGTTGTTGTTACTGTCATAATTGATAATATCTTTGTAAAACTGACGAGTAAAAAACATATACAAAAACACTTCAAAAAAGAAAAAAAAACAATAACAATAATACAAACTAGAAAAAAGGGAATGAAACAAGAGCAAAAGCAACAACAACAGCAACAATAACGATGATAATAATAAGGATAACAACAACAGCAATAATTACTATTATTATTATTATTATTATTATTATTATTATTATTATTATTATTATTATCATTATTATTATTATTATTATTATTATTATTATTATCATTATTATTATTATTATTATTATTATTATTATTATTATTATTATTTTATTTGCCACATGCGCGAAGGATGAGGGGGACAATAATAATAACAACCACAATAATAATAATAATAATAATAGTAACATTAATAATAATAATAATAATAATAATAATAATAATAATAATAATAATAATAATAATAATAATAATAATGATAATAATAATAATAATGATATAATAATAACATCTATGGTATTATTAATAATGCTGATAATAGCATAATCAAAATGGCGAACCGTGGGGATAAAAACAGAGGGAAAAAATTATGGAGACAAAATGGATGAGGGAGAGAAAAAGAGAAGTAGAAGAAAAAAAAGGAGGAAAGAAGAGATAGAAGAGGGGAGAGAGAGAAAGAGAGAGAGAGAGAGAGAGAAGAAGAGAGAGAGAGAAATTATGGAGGAAAGAGAGAAAGGGAAAAAAATGACTTTCGTATTTACGGGCGTAGTTGTCATATCAGCTTTAATTTCTGCATGTGATGCGCAGTCAAATACAGATGGCACTGCGTGCACTCTCTATGCATGTGCACGCATGCACATTCACATACACACATACACACACACATACACACAGACACGCGGACACACAGACACAGGGAAGCATACACGTATACACATATCAAAATGTACACAGACGCATACCCTCACATACACACGCATGTAGACATATATGTTACACGTGTATGTTTACTGGAAAACCCTAATAACGATCTCAATGAACCAGTAAACTGGGTAGACAGAGTTTGGGGGAAGCATAGAAATTCTATTAATCAGCCGTCAATTGTTCGTGCATCTGTTTATATACATATATATATATATCTGTAAAATAATATGTGACAATTATTCAATAGCCAAGATAAAACTCTGAGTTTCGGATGCCGAGGTGGAAATCCACAACACCATATCTTCGGTTATATGGCATCCGAAACTCAAAGCTTTATCCTGGCTATTGAATAATTGTCACATATTATTTTAGAGATAAATTTCCTCTATTTACATAATATTGAGTTCTTTTTCTTTCTTTTGTTATCTTACCGTTTTTACCAACATATATATGTGTGTATGTATATACTATATATATATATATATATATATATATAGATATATATATATATTATATATATCAAAATAAGCAACAATGATATCCAGAGGTAATGCAGTACGATCGTTTCATGCGACTCCTTTTAATTGAACAATGAAAACATTACATAAATTTAAAATGTAGAGTAAACTTCAGCTGCATAAAAATATAGAATTTATTTAAATTCGAAGGACTCATTTGTATAATTTTCTTTTTACCCAAAATCACCAAGAGGATAAGGAAATAGACAAAGAACATGTTTTACCAACAACATCATAGTTGTAACAGCGATCCCTGCTGTACTCTTTCATCACAGCTTTACCTCACTCTTTCTTCTGTTGGCATGCTCGCTTAGCTAGCGGGGTGGAGTCATTGAAGGCTAAAGCAATGTGAAGCGCATTGTGACCAGCGATGTGTAGCAACATCTGTTGGCCTGGGCGGTCACGTGATCTCTATATATATATATATATATATATATATAGAGAGAGAGAGAGAGAGGGGGGGAGAGAGATACACATTTGTGTGTAACGACTGTCAATATGAACCCATACTTTATAGGAATAGGAAGAAGAAAAAGAAGATTACTATCACTAGCAACAACAAAAATAAAGAAACAATGACAATAACCCTTGAAGCAAGCAAAAGCAGAAAAAATAGAAAGAAAAAGCGATATTTTGTTAAAAATGTTCCTAATGTCTCAAGATATTTAATAGTTATATGTTTTTAGATATTTCAAACTTCGTTGTTCAGAAATTGCTGAACGTATATCCCTAGATACTTCGACATTAACACGTAATGACACCAACGTGTCATTGATGATGCTAAGGCGACAAAGTGTCAAAATGGTTAGCTCCCCGGGAAAAATGCCTTGCGGCACTTCGTCCGTCTTTACGTTCTGAGTTCAAATTCCGCTGAGAATGACTTGGCATTTCGTTGTTGGAGCTCGATAAAATAATTACAAGTTGAGCAGTTGGGTCGATGTATTCGAATTACCCGCTCCTCCAGAAATTGCAGGCCTTGTGCGAAAATTTGAAATTGATATGCGATGATAATGGCGTTAATAATTATTAGTCTGGTAAGGGTCATTTCGTTATTTGTTGCAATCAACCTTTCAAATATAATCGAATTACCAAATGATCGATATATTGTAAAGATG